>NC_133328.1:4130906-4317438 GCF_042186555.1 Aquarana catesbeiana | reverse complement strand
CCCCCCTCCTCCCTACTTCTCCCCCCTGTACATCCCCCCCCCCGTACATCCCCCCCTTGTGGATCACACTAATTAGTACATTCCGACTATAATGTTGCCATTATTTAAACCCAAAAACCAAAAATGTGATATATTGCAGCTTATCGATTATTAGATGTGGCGGCTGTATTCACTTTCTTTTTTTTTTTTTTTTTTTTTAGGCTTTCCTCCCCTCTGTTTTCTGATCTGGCCAGTAACACATCTCTTGTATTAGAGCCCCCTCCCACTCTGGATGAAGGAGCACAGGGGGCACTTTTGTACAGCAGCATTGTCAGTCTTGGGGGGGGGGGGGGGGGGGAAGAGGAGCGTTAAATGTATTATCAGATACAGAACACACTAATAAATCAATGCCAAACTACAACTCACACTTTATAATCAATTACAGCACAACAGAAGATTGTATAATCACCAGGGGTGTTGCTAGGTGGCAAAAAAACAGGGGCTACAGCCCAAAGTCTGAGCCCAGCACGGGGGGGGGGGGAGATGGGGTAGTACCTACCTGACACGCACTGACCTACTTGACACTGACTCACACTGACCTACCTGACCTACACTAACACACACTGACCTACCTGACCCACACTGACCTACCTGACCCACACTGACCAACCTGACATACACTGACCTACCTGACCCATACTGACCTACCTGACCCATACTGACCTACCTGACCTACCTGACCTACACTAACACACACTGACCTACCTGACCCACACTGACCTACCTGACCCACACTGACCTACCTGACATGCACTGACCTACCTGACCCCACACTGACCTACCTGACCTACCTGACCTACCTGACCTACCTGACCTACACTAACACACACTGACCTACCTGACCCACACTGACCTACCTGACCCACACTGACCTACCTGACATGCACTGACCTACCTGACCTACCTGACCTACCTGACCTACACTAACACACACTGACCTACCTGACCCCACACTGACCTACCTGACCCACACTGACCTACCTGACATGCACTGACCTACCTGACCTACCTGACCTACCTGACCCACACTGACCTACTGACATACACTGACCTACCTGACCTACCTGACCCACACTGACCAACCTGACATACACTGACCTACCTGACCCATACTGACCTACCTGACCCACACTTGACCTACCTGACCCACCCTGACCTACCTGACATACACTGACCTACCTGACCTACACTAACACACACTGACCTACCTGACCCACACTGACCTACCTGACCCACACTGACCTACCTGACATACACTGACCTACCTGACCTACCTGACCTACCTGACCCACACTGACCTACCTGACACACACTGACCTACCTGACCCACACTGACCTACCTGACCCACACTGACCTACCTGACATACACTGACCTACCTGACCTACCTGACCCACACTGACCTACCTGACACACACTGACCTACCTGACCCACACTGACCTACCTGACACACACTGACCTACCTGACCCACACTGACCTACCTGACATACACTGACCTACCTGACCCACACTGACCTACCTGATCCACACTGACCTACCTGACCTACCTGACCTACACTAACACACACTGACCTACCTGACACACACTGACCTACCTGACCCACACTGACCTACCTGACATACACTGACCTACCTGACCCACACTGACCTACCTGACCTACCTGACCTACCTGACCCACACTGACCTACCTGACCCACACTGACCTACCTGACATACACTGACCTACCTGACCTACCTTACCCACACTGACCTACCTGACACACACTGACCTACCTGACCCACCCTGACCTACCTGACATACACTGATCTACCTGACCTACACTAACACACACTGACCTACCTGACACACACTGACCTACCTGACCCACACTGACCTACCTGACCCACACTGACCTACCTGACATACACTGACCTACCTGACCCACACTGACCTACCTGACCTACCTGACCCACACTGACCTACCTGACCCACACTGACCTACCTGACATACACTGACCTACCTGACCTACCTTACCCACACTGACCTACCTGACACACACTGACCTACCTGACCCACACTGACCTACCTGACCCACCCTGACCTACCTGACATACACTGACCTACCTGACCTACACTAACACACACTGACCTACCTGACCCACACTGACCTACCTGACCCACCCTGACCTACCTGACATACACTGACCTACCTGACCTACACTAACACACACTGACCTACCTGACACACACTGACCTACCTGACCCACACTGACCTACCTGACCCACACTGACCTACCTGACATACACTGACCTACCTGACCCACACTGACCTACCTGACCCACACTGACCTAGCTGACCCACACTGACCTACCTGACATACACTGACCTACCTGACCTACCTTACCCACACTGACCTACCTGACACACACTGACCTACCTGACCCACACTGACCTACCTGACCCACCCTGACCTACCTGACATACACTGACCTACCTGACCTACACTAACACACACTGACCTACCTGACCCACACTGACCTACCTGACCCACACTGACCTACCTGACATACACTGACCTACCTGACCCACACTGACCAACCTGACACACACTGACCTACCTGACCCACACTGACCTACCTGACATACACTGACCTACCTGACCTACCTGACCCACACTGACCTACCTGACCCACACTGACCTACCTGACACACACTGACCTACCTGACCCACACTGACCTACCTGACCCACCCTGACCTACCTGACATACACTGACCTACCTGACCCACACTGACCTACCTGACATACACTGACCTACCTGACCTACCTGACCTACCTGCCCCACACTGACCTACCTGACATACACTGACCTACCTGACCCACACTGACCTACCTGACATACACCGACCTACCTGACACACACTGACATACACTGACCTACCTGACCAGACTTCAGGTGACCTCCTGCAGCTCAGCAGCGTGCCCATCACACAGTAGACTCCAGGCAGCCAGAGCCATGATGAGGAGAGGAGAGCCGCCCGATCGCCGAGTGGGGTCGGGATCTTCTGACAGTGGCGCAGCGGCCGCATTGTAATTCCCGCCCTCCAGAGGCTCCAGAAGGCGGGACCTGCTATTACACTCGGCCACGCTCGGGGTCAGATCGGTCTCCGCTCGGCGGCGGCGCTCGGGGCTAATAATAGGACCGTGCCCACACAAGACCCGGGGCTTTTTGGGAAACCACTCGGGGCTTCAGCCACCTTCAGCCCCCACTGCCGACGCCACTGGTACTCACCCCATGCTGCCGTGATGCTCCAGGAAACGTTAGTGTTTTTTTTTTTCATTTTAGGATAAAGGTTTTGCATAAATGAATAAAAGCTGATCATTGTAAGCACCCCTGTCAGTGTTATGTGGTTTGTCTCATCTCTGTAAGCTGATACATTTGGCTGGAGAGCTTGTGCTTTGAAAAGCAGCAAACTGGTGTGCGACTTGTCGTGCGAAGGGGGACATCAAAGTTCCATGACAAGTCATACCCTGTGTTTTCCAATGATAACCTTTCATATATGTGCCATTTAAAGGGATATTAAAGTCTTGTTTTTTTGTTGTTTAAAAATAACAAACATGTTATATATATCTGCTCTGTGTAATGGTTTTGCACAGAGCAGCCTCGATCCTCCTCTTCCCGGGTCCCTCGCTGGCACTTCTGGCTCCTCCCTCCTGTTGAGTGCCCCTAAGCTGAGTCACAGCTCCCCGTGTCCATTTAGATAAGGAGCCATGGCACGGCCCCACCCCCTCTCTGTCCTCATTGGCTCACCGACTTTGATTCACAGCAGCGGGAGCCAATGGTGGTGCTGCTGTGTCTCAGCCAATCAGGAGAGAGACAGCGGAGGCACTCGTGCAACATCGCTGGATGGAGATGGGGCTCAGGTAAGTACTGGGGGGTGGGGGGTGGAGCTGTACACAGAAGGTTGTTTATCTTAATGCATAGAATGCACCTTCTGCCTTTACAATCACTTTAACCTCTTGCCGATCGGTTTGTCCCCCGCAATGTCGCAGTGCCGCTAAAAATCGCAGATCGCCGCCATTACTAGTAAAAAAAGTAAAAATAAATAAAAAGTCCATAAATCTACTTTTGCGCAAACCAATCAATATATGCTTATTGGGATTTACCTGTAGGTCATTTCATGCAATAGACAGCGGGGGGAGCATGCGTGGCGGTCACGCTCGATCGCTCCACAGACAGACAGGATGGGGATCTGGAAACAAGGCAGATCGTTGTTCTGACAGGGGAGAACACAGTGATCTTGTGTTCCCGCTAAGCAGGAACACGGATCTCTGTCTTCATCCAGTCAGTCCATCCCCCACACAGTTAGCAAGCACCCCCTAGGGACACACTTAACCCCTTGATCGCCCCCTGGTGTTAACCCCTACCCTGCCAGTGTTATGAGTACAGTGACAGTGCATATTTTTAGCACTGATCACTGTAATAATGTCACTGGTCCGAAAAAAGGTGTCAGTTAGGTGTTAGATTTGTCCCCCCAAAATGTCGCAGTCCTGCTAAAAATCGCTGATCGCCACTATTACTAGTAAAAAAAATGAATAAATGAAAATGCCATAAATCTATCCCGTAGTTTGTAGACGTGATAACTTTTGCGCAAACCAATCAATATATGCTTATTGGGATTTTTTGTTTACCAAAAATATGTACCAGAATACATATGGGCCTAAATTGATGAAGAAATTCAATATTTTTTCGATTTTCTTTAATTGGTTTGTTTTATAGCAGAAAATTAAAAAAAAAGTTGTTTTTTTTTTTTTTTTTCAAAATTGTTGGTCTTTTTTTTTTGTTTATAGCACAAAAAATAAAAAGGACCAAAAGAAATCTCTATTTGTGGAGAGAAAAGGACATCAATTTTATTTGGGTACAACGTCGCACGACTGCGCAATTGTCAGTTAAAGCAACGCAGTGCTGTATCGCAAAAAAAATGGCCTGGTCATTAAAGGGAGGTAAATCCTTCCGGGACTGAAGTGGTTAAAGTCGCAACGACTTCAAAGTAGTTCATGCACTACTTTGGAGCGACTTTCAGGCTGGGCTCACACTATCTTCGCATGCGGCTCGCAGCAGGGGGGTCCGGCGCGTCCTCGTTCACCGGTTCAGGTCCGACTTCAGCCCGAAGTTTTGGCTGAATTTGGACCTGAAAAGGATGAAAAGACGCACACAGGACTCCTGTGCAAATTCACACCGGAGCCACAGCAGAGATATGTGATCCGGCTCCATAGAGAGCCAGTCAAAATCTCCTGCTATTGGGAATTGGATGCAGGGACACCGCATCCAATTCGCCATTGCATTAGGGTGTTCCCCCCCAAAAGCTCAAACACACACGCCTTTCTCTGCAGCCTCAGCTGCACCGAACAGCGAATGAACGGGAAGTGCTCTGTGCTGAGCCTGCTCAGCGGCTTCCTATTTATTCACAAACTGAAGCATAGTAAACACAGTTAACTATGCTTCTGACTATAGATTTATGTTTGTCCCAATGAGAGTTCACAATGCTTCAGTTATGATTGAACACAGTGAGTGAGTGTGTTCGCTGCGTTCTTTTAGAAAAGGAAGGGGCCGGTAAATGACATATTGATTAGCCCCTTCCCCCACACTCCCTCCTGAAACATCCCACACAGCAGCAGAGGAGAGGAAAGGAGGAAAGCCAGCAGCACTGCGGTGGGGGGAGGGGCAACACAAGGGGAAACTTGGGCAGTAGGGGGCATCGGCACCGCATAGAGTGATTAGGGTGTGCCCAGGCACACCTGGCACACCCCCCGCACACGACTATGCCATTCGCTATAGTGTGAACCCAGCCTCATGCAACTTGAGGGCCATAGACTTCAATGTTAACCTTTAAAAGTTGCATGAAAGTCGTAACCTGAATGTATTACATGCAACAGCGGGTCCAACTATGGACAACAAGTCACATCCAAGTCGCGCCCATCCAAAGTTGTGTCAAAGTTGCTCAACTTTAAGTGGTACGAGTGTGAATGGAGCCGTACGGCCGGATCACTGGCTGAAAATAGAAGAAAGAAAGCCTGTAAAAGAAAACGAATGCAGCCGTCACATCTAAGAATTGTAATATAATAAGACCCCTTTCACATTGTGCCGCCACCGGCATCAGCGGTAAAGCGGTGCTATTTTTAGCGCCGCTTTACTGTCGTTTTAGCGGCGCTATTCGGCCGCTAGTGGGGCGGTTTTAACCCCCTGCTAGCGGCCGAAAAGGGGTTAAATCCGCCGGCAAAACGCCATCCGGAGCGGCGTTTTGCCAGCAGTATCGCAGCGCTACCCCATTGATTTCAATGGGGAGCAGCGGTGGAGGAGCGGTGAGTTCACCGCTCCAAAGAAGCTGCTGGCAGGACTTTTTCTGACGCCCTGCCAGCGCACCGCTCCAATGTGAAAACCCTCGGGCTTTCCTCGGGCTTTCCTCTGGTTTTCCTCTGGCTTTCCTCGGGTTTTCCTCGGGTTTTCCTCGGGCTTTCACAGTGGAGTGATCGGAGCCTCTGTTTTAGGGCGGTTTGCAGGCGCTATTTTTAACGATATAGCGCCTGCAAAACGCTCCAGTGTGAAAGGGGTCTAAATGTTTGCTTTTGGGTTTAATATCACTATAATGATAAAAGAGTAGAAATGAAAAAAAAAAGCAGGGAAAATAGCTAAGAGGAGAAGGGCAGGAAGGAGTTAATTAGGGCTGATTGGGGATAATCAAGGCTTCAAATAGGAAAACATTTTGTTTAATAACTTTTTTTTTTTTTTTTTACTTGTAAGGTTTCTTTAACTGATTACATACCTGAATGAAAGGTCAGAACTGAACTCTACTGATGAATAAAAAAGAAATAACAAGTTACATTGTATTGAGTTTGATATTTACAGACTTTCTACAACTTGGTGTCATTTTACATTCTGACCTGACCACTGTGTAAAACAAAGCAATTCCCCACTGACATTTTGGGTATTACCGGTGGGGGGGGGATGGGGCTGGACGTAAGAGGTACGTCCTACAAACTTTGTTGACGTTTTTTAGGATGAGTCTCTTACATTCAAAATCCTTAAGTGGTTCACTCACTGTGGTCCATGTGATTGGTGGTGTCAGGGTGGGGTGAGTGAGGGGCATGTCTATTGTCTAAATATTCTGTACTATACGGCATCCCTTTGTCCCACCTCAGAAGGTCAGGAGGTTGGAAAGGTCATTTATTCTTGAGGATGTGTTCACCACCCCCCCTGAAAAGCGATCTACGGTGGACTTTCTCTGTCCCAATGTTTAGATGGGGCATGAGGAGGGTCAGAACTATCCACCATGGGCCTCCTTTTGCTGCCCAGCCTCACAGACACAGTACAGATATACTGAGCTCTGTATTATGGAGGGAACCTTATGATGCTCCCGTCATTGCAATATGGTGGCCTCAGTATGTGTGGATGGGTTCTTGCTACGTTGCGTTCCTTTCCTCACTCGCTGGCTGTGCACCTGGAGGATCCATAGTTGTCCTTCACAGCTTCTAACTCTCCGGCTCACAGCTCCAGGGAACCTATAAAAGAAGAGAAAGACACTTTAGTGATAGTTGTTAGAAGAAACCTACAGCTTCTACCTTCCACCGGGCAGAATCTTGGTCAATAGTCCAGGCAGGTGGCGGCAGCAGAGATAGACAGCAAACATAAGCAGCAACAGCAGGTCAGGAGGAAGCCGGGTCAGGAACAGGATGAGTATCAGGATCAGGAAGACAGGAGCGAGACTGAAGACCATTCAGCAAGGAGCTGGGGCAGAGTTCAGGGTTTAGTAGCCCGCTTGGCAGTAGTGGGCATTGGCGATCTGCCACATTGCACTTGCAGTAAGCCTTCTATGTCCAATCTTAGATGCATGCGCCTGATGGCTGGTACAATGTTCCCGATAAAGGCAGAATGCACCAAGTAACAGACTGCAGAAAGCAAAGAGCAAACATGGTAAGTCCCGTTTAAGGATACATTCATTGGGTTTGTTCTTGTAAATGTAAACTGATTATTTAAAAAACATTAATGCTTACCAATCCATAATCAATCCCAAGACCAATTATTATCCAGATAGTGTCAGTGTTTATCTTTATGTAATCCCATCAGTCTGCAGATCAGCTCATGTCCAGGAATCGCCCAACATCCCAATTAACATCCCATCATAGACACTCGGATAATCCTCAGGAAGTCACCTTCCTTGCCTTTCCAATTCAGGAACAGTCAGCTGGGAGGGGTCTCACCTGTTATCCTGCAGACCATCCTAAGTTGGGGACAGCAGGAGAAACAAAAGAGACCATTAGACCGAAACAAGTGACAGTTTACTTTTCAGGAGACCATTGGAGAAGAAGACACTGACTACCAGAGACCACTACCCCTCCAGAAGATCCCAACTACCAGAGACCACCACCCCTCCAGAAGATCCAAACTACCGGAGACCACCACCCCTCCAGAAGACTCAGACTACCAGTGGCCACCATCACTCGAGAAGACCCCGGCCACCAGAGACCACCATCCATCCAGAAGACCCCAACTACCAGAGGCCACCACCCCGCCAGAAGACCCCAACTACCAGAGACCACCATCCCTCCAGAAGACCCCAACTACCAAAAACCACCATCCCTCCAGAAGACTACAAGAGACCACCATACCTCCAGAAGACCCCAACTACCAGTGAACACTATCCCTCCAGAAGACCCTGACCACCAGAGACTACCATCCCTCCAGAAGACCCCAACTACCAGTGAACACTATCCCTCCAGAAGACCCTGACCACCAGAGACCACCATCCCTCCAGAAGATCCCAACTACCAGAGACCACTATTGCTCCAAAAAAACAGACTACCAGAGACCACATCACTTCAGAAAACCATGACTACCTGAGACCACCATCCCTCCAGAAGACCCCAACTACAAGAGACCGCTCTTGCTCCAAAAAAACCCTGACTACCAAAGACCACCATCACTTTGGAAAACCCTGACTATCTGGGACCACTATCCCTCCAGAAGACCCCAACTAACAGAGACCACTATTTCTTTAAAAAAAAAAAACCACTACCAGGGACCACTATCACTTCAGAAAACCCAGACTACCAAAGACCACCATCCCTTCAGAAGACCGCGACTACCAGAAACCAGCATCCTTCCAGAAGACAATCGCAGAAAACACAGCAAATATCTGGGCAAGTATCCATAAAGCAGACTTTATGTGCCCATACTGGGACCAAAAAGGAGGACTGAAAGTGAGGGGGAATTCAAAACTTTGAGTTGTCACCAGAACAGGAATTGAAGGAAAAATCTTCCAATGGGGACACCTGTTCCAGTGACAACTAAGTAGGTAATTCCCCTCACTTTGGAGAGATTTTATTTCACTTTCTGTTGTGTCTACGGGACAGGAAATGAAGGAAATCTCCCCAATAGGATATAGGCATAAAAAATTGTTGGGCTTTAGCTTTATTGTAATTTACCACTTTAACCCACTGGGGCAATTTTAAGATTTTTTTGCTAGAAATTACTGTAAACCTCCCCAAAAAAACTGTATATATTTTGTGAAAGCAGAGGCCCTGGAGAATAAAATGATGTTAGTTGCACATTTTTTTATGTCACGTGGTATTTGCCCAGTTATTTTTCAAATGCATATTTTTATGTTAAAATACACTAAAATAAATTTTAGTGCAAACACAATATAGTACCCACTTTTTTTTAACCACTTGCCGTCCGCGCTATAGCAGACGGCTACAGCGCGGACTTAATTTGCCGGGAGGGTGTCCATGGACGTTGTCCCGTGCTTGAGCGACCTGTGCGCCCCCTGCAGGGCGCGCGTGGCGCGCTATGTGATTAGTGAGTCTATGAGACTCGCCTGATCACAGATCAGAGTAAGGGGTCGATCCTGACCCTTAACACGTGATCACCTGACAGCCAATGACAGCTGATCATGTGACCTAAACAGAGCCGGTAATCTGCTTTTTTTGCTCCTCACGCTAAAAGAAAAACCTGATAGCCGGCGGCTGCGAGAGGGACATCGGTCCTGATCGCGGAGAGGCTTCTCTGCCCACTAGCCTCACCTACCAGTACCCACCAGCGCCACCTACCAGTGCCCACCAGCGCTACCTACCAGTGCCCACACTGCCACCTATCAGTGCCCACAGTGCAACACATCAGTGCCCACGGTGCCACACATCAGCGCCCACAGTGCCACCCATCAGTGCCCACAGTGTGTCATCACCAGTGCTTCCTATCAATATCACCTACCAGTGCCACCTACTAGTGCCCATCAGTGCCACCTACAAGTGCCCATCAGTGACATCTATCAGTGCCACCCATCAGTGCCACCCACCAGTGTCACCCACCAGTGCCACCCAGTGCCATCTTATCAGTGCCCATCAGTGCCGTCTTATCAGTGCCCATCAGTGTCGTCTTATCTGTGTTCATCAGTGCAGCCCATCAGTGCCCATCAGTCCTGCCTCATCAGTGCTGCCTCATCAGCGAATATCAATGAAGGAGAAAAATGACCCGTTTGCAAAATTTTATAACAAACTATTAAACATGTTTTTTTTTTTTTTTTCAAAAATTTTTGTCTTTTTTTGTTTGTTTAGCAAAAAATAAAAAACCCCCAGAGGAGATCAAATACCACCAAAAGAAAGATCTATTTGTGTGAAAAAAATGATAAAAATGTAGTTTGAGTACAGCGTTGTATGACCGCGTAATTGTCATTCAAAGTGTGACAGCGCTGAAAGCTGAAAATTGGTCTGGGCAGGAGGGGGGTTTAAGTGCCCGGTAAGCAAGTGGTTAATGTAAAATATAAAAGACTGGGTTGCATTGAGTAAACAAATGCCAAATATGTCAAACCTTAAAATTGCACATGTCCGTAGAATCGCAAAAAACAAAACAAAAAAACAAACAAACTATGCTACCCAAAATTCTCCATAAGTGACATAAGAGAGTTAATCATGAAATATAATCCTAGAATGATTCATCTCACTCTGACATTTGCGATGATCCATTACATGCGTGTTGTAAGCGATGTTTACATACACAAGCTCACCCTTTACTGTGCTTTTAATATGAGGGGGGGATGGGGGGGGGATGGGAGTGCTTTAAATTTTTTTAACCACTTCAGCTCTGACATCACCAGTGACACTAATACAGTGATAAATGCTAAATCTCCTTACATTGCAGGGACTGTAACAAACTTTGTAGCAGATTCCGAGCTTTTGTTATTTTGTTATTCCAAAGAAATAGCTGTTTGTTTCTCTGTGTCCACGTGCAAAGTGAATGTGAATGGAAGTGATTTTATCATTATCAATCAGCTGCTGCACCTGCAGGGTTCTAATGAGGAAAGTGGCGGGGTCTGCATCCCTGTAGACGTGATTTTGCTTTGGGAGTATCTTACCAAAAATGACATTTTTGTTGCAGGGGATGTCCAAAATCCAACTTGTACAGACTTCTGGAAAAAATCAGGGAGCCAATCACACGAGCAGGAAATGACATTTCTGGGGGGGGGTGTTCTGTATACCATCTGTGTACAGAGCGCCTCCAGGTGGCCATGTTGTAATGAATTTAACATAAAATTACAGCGGCTGCAGATTGAAAAGGAAAGTTCATTTTTGATAACATTCAATTACAATGTGACTTGTGTCACAATTGTATATGTTATATTATTATTATTTATAATATTATTATTATTTTTCTTTATTTTTACTTTATTTTTTATTTTATTTTTCCATGAAAGTGAAGTTCAAATAAAAATTCAAATAACTTCTATAAAGGTATATTTATGTTTCCATTTTTATACATATATATATATATATATATATATATATATATATATATATATATATATATATATATATATATATACAGTATCTCACAAAAGTAAGTACACCCCTCAGTGACATTTGTGTAAATCTTTTCTTGTATCTTTTCATGTGACAACACTGAAGAAATGACACTTGTCTACAATGTAAAGTAGTGAGTGTACAGCTTGTATAACAGTGTAAATTTGCTGTCCCCTCAAAATAACTCAACACACAGCCATTAATGTCTAAACCGCTGGCAACAAAAGTCAGTACACCCCTAAGTGAAAATCTCCAAATTGTGGCCCAAAGGGTCAATATTTTGTGTGGCCGCCATTATTTTCCAGCACTGCCTTAACCCTCTTGGACATGGAGGTCACCAGAGCTTCACAGGTTGTCACTGGAGTCCTCTTCCCCTCCTCCATGATGACATCACAGAGCTGGTGGATGTTAGAGACCTTGTGCTCCTCACTCACTACTTTACATTGTAGCAAAGTGTCATTTCTTCAGTGTTGTCACATGAAAAGAT
Organism: Aquarana catesbeiana; assembly: GCF_042186555.1. NCBI lineage: Eukaryota > Metazoa > Chordata > Amphibia > Anura > Ranidae > Aquarana > Aquarana catesbeiana. Next base: position 4,305,076 of record NC_133328.1, on the reverse strand, counting down.
AGAAGAAAAGAGTTACACATATGTGAGGGGTGTACTTACTTTTGTGAGATACTGTGTATATATATACACATAATGGAGTCATAAATATACCTTTTTAGAAGATATTTGAACTTCACTTACATGGAAAAAAATATAGCAAATAAAACAATGTAAAATAAAGAAAAATAATAGTAAGTATTATATATATATATATATATATATATATATATAGAGAGAGAGAGAGAGAGAGAATATAGTGGTTTTTTTTTTGCTTAGCATGAAGTTTACTTGTCAAAGTATTGAGGTGGATTTAACCTTAATGCATTCTATACCTTATACTTACCTGAGCCCAATGTCCCTCCAGCACTGTGCACAAGAGCAGCTCCTCTCTCTCTCTCCTCATTGGCTCAGAGGCATCAGCGGGGGCTATTGGCTTCTTCCGTTGCTAATCACAGTCAGTGAGGAGAGAGCAGGGGGCAGGGCTGAGCCGCACTGTGTGTGTCAATGGGCACACAAAGCGCAGATTAGGAACAAGCCTGCATGAGTGTCCATATAGCAAGAGGCTTGGGGGGAGGGGGGTAGACCAGGGGCGCCAGTGGGGAACACCAGAAGAGGAGGATCAGGGCTGCTCTGTGCAAAACCATTACACAGAGTAGGTGAGTATGACATGTTTGATATTTAAAAAAATAAATAAATCAATAAAATAAAAAATCTTTACAATTACCGGTACATTGTAAAAAAAAAAAGCTTTTTTCGTACACTGTGTACATTGTCCTGATCCCTCTCATTATTCATCGCCAGGTAGGATCGTTCACTGAGACGCTCTATGAAAACAATGGTGTCTATTTTCAGGAGGTGTCAGCACTGCACGCCACTGATCGGCTTTGTCTGTGTCTTTTGTACGAGGTCTCAGACACGAGGTGTGTTCAGTCTGTGCGAGGAGCGAGCGAGGAGCGGCTCTTCATATCTCTGTTCTGATGTCCCTCCATGTTCTCCGCAGGGTTCCTGGACTCCGCACCTAGAAGATGAGGATGATGGCTCATAGAACGCGCCGGACGCTTCTCTGCATCGCCCTCGTTTTTCCAATATTGTATGGTAAGTTTTTGTTTTTACTATTTTCAAAAGAGGTGCGAAGTGATATCCTTCTAATTTTCTTCCCATGGGGGGGAGGGGGGGCTTCTAAACCAACTAAATTAATTCATGAAGTAGAGAATTATACTCAACCACTTGTCTACCACGACAATTTTGTTCTTCTTGTGAAAATCTGCATTTTTGTGCTGGAAATAGAAGTATATATTTTCTGACTTAATATTATACTCATATATTTTTTTTTAATAATATAAAAAAGATTGGGTTACATCAAGTAAATAGATGCCAAAAATATAAAGCCGTAAAGTACCATGCCGGCAAAAAACGATGGTACCCAATTTTTTTCTGGCACTTTTTTGTTCACATGTAACATTCCATTTTATGTATTTTTTTTTCTTTTTGCTAGAAAATTTGTTGGAACCCCCAAACATTTCATATATATATATATATATATATATATATATATATATATATATATATATATATATATATATATATATATATATATATATATATTTTTTTTTTTTTTTTTCTTTTTTGAGGCCCTAGAGAATAAATTGTTGGGTTTTGCAATTCTTTTATGCCAACACAATATTAGTGCAGCAGTTTTTTAAATGCAATTTTTGGGGATTTTTTTTTCTTTAATTCAATGCAAAAAAAAAACATGAAGTAGAGAATTATATTCAACCTCTTGTCTACCATGGCAATTTTTTTTTTTTTAGAAATAGAAGTATATATTTTCTGACTTAATATTATACCCGTTTTTTTTTTAGGAAGATATAAAAAAGATTGGGTTACGTCAAGTAAACAGATGCCAAAAATATAAAGCCGTAAAATACCATGCCCGCAAAAAACGATGGTACCCAATTTTTTTCTGGCACTTTTTATTCACATGTAACAATCCGTTTTTTTTTTTTTTTGCTAGAAAATTTGTTGGGACCCCCAAACACTATATATATATATATATATATATATATATATATATATATATATTTAAAGCAGAGGCCGTGGAGAATAAACTGTGGGTTTTGCACTTGCAATTTTTGGGAATTTTTTTTTTTTTTTTTTTTTTAATTCAATGCAAAAAAAACATGAAGTAGAGAATTATACTCAACCTCTTGTCACCCACAGCAATTTTTTTTTTTCTTGTAAACATCCGCATTTTTTTTTTTGCTAGAAATAGAAGTATATATTTTCTGACTTAATATTATACTCATTTTTTTTTTTTGAATAATATAAAAAAGATTGGGTTACGTCAAGTAAACAGATGCCAAAAATATAAAGCCGTAAAATACCATGCCCGCAAAGAACTATGGAACCCAATTTTTTCTGGCACTTTTTGTTCACATGTAACAATCCGTTTTTTTTTTTTTGAAAGAAAATTCGTTAGAACCCCCAAACATTATATATATATTTTTTTAAAGCAGAGGCCCTAGAGAATAAATTGGTGGGTTTTGCAATTCTTTTATGCCACACAATTTTAGCGCAGCAGTTTTTTTTTATGCAACTTTTGGGAAAAAAATCTCCGTGCGGGGTGCCGGACACATGGATTCCAATGAGGGTTTTTTTTTTCTAGAAGCACATGATTAGAGCCTGAGGCTCTAATTGGCTTCAAAAAGGGTTGCTTCTCCTGTCGGCTGAACAGGAAGTGGGTCCCGAGGCCCGACTGGCCAAGAGAACGAAGGCTTCCCGGCCAATCGGGTCTGAGGTCTAGGGTGCCACTTTTTCATCAAGGCAAACCCGAACACTTTAGTGGCGCACAGCATTTTTTTTCTTCTATACATTATAGGACTGTGACAGACCTGGGAGATCTGAGGGCACCCCAAAGAGAATAGTAATGTGGCACGCATAGTGCCCCCTCACCCTTCTATCAGCCCCTGTTCCCATCCACGTTCCTGTCTGAATTTTGTGTCCGGATTTCGGGCGGACTGAAACCCAAACGCATGAATCAAAACCCGAACTGTCCGGGTGAATCCCTGACAGGTGGCAACCCTACTCAGGACCCGCTTCCTGATTGTCCGGGAGGAGAAGCAGGAAGACATTAGCGAATATTATTTCACTAATATCACAGAAGTGGGTGGGCTCGGGGGCACAGAGCCCACCCACTTGTGTGACATTAGAAAATTAATATTTGCTAATGTCCTCCTGTTTCTCCTCCCGGACAATCAGGAAGCGGGTCCTGAGACCCGATTGGCCGGGAGTCCTAAGATCCGATTGGCCGGGAGGAGAAGCGAACGCCGGGAATTGGGAGGGGATGTAGGGGGTAAGCCGCCAAAGGTGGATGGAGTAAGTGCAGGGCTGACGGGCGAGCAAAGTGCCGATCGAGCGGGCTATCGATCGAGCGACGAGGGGAGGGGGACAGTGGGGGGGGGTGGGCAGGTTTGTTTGCTGCTCCCCCTAAAAAAATTGAGCACCAGCTGCCACTGCTAGGTAGGTGGTTTGGTGGCACGTGGTTAAAGCCCTAGGGCAGTGATGGTGAATCTTGGCACCACCAGATGTTTTGGAACTTTTTATTATTTCAGGCTTCCCAGCCTAGAGGTGAGATGTGAGGACTTATTGATCCCCAAATCTCCCTGTAAAGAGGACCTGTCATGTCATATCCCTATTACAAGGGAGGTTTACATTCCTTGTAATAGGAATAAAATTGACCGAAAATAATAAAATATAAAAATAAAGTGTCAAACTAGAAAAATAAAAGTAAAATTAACAATAAAATAACCTTTTTTTTTAAAGTGCCCCTGTCCCCGTGTGCTTGCATGCAGTAGCAAACGCATAAGTAATGCCCACAGGGCCAGTGCTACCACTAGGCAAACTAGGCAGCCTCCTAGGGCACCCAGCCACTGGTGTTCCTACTCTCTTCTCTCGCAACTAAGTCTCAGCATCAGCGGGCACACATAGTGTCAGAGGCACAGCGGCGGTGGAGGACTGTGTTTGTGTCCTGACTCCTGAAATAATGAAAGCAAGCAAACATTCATTGATGGGCACTGGTAGGCTGCATTTGATGGGCGCTGGTGAGGCTGCATTGATGGGCACTGGTGAGGCTGAATTAATGGGCACTGGTGAGGCTGAATTGATGGGCGCTGGTGAGGCTGCATTGATGGGCGCTGGTGAGGCTGCATTGATTGGCGCTGGTGAGGCTGTATTGATGGGCGCTGGTAGGCTGCATTGATGGGCGCTGGTGAGGCTGAATTGATGGGCGCTGGTGAGGCTGAATTGATGGGCCCTGGTGAGACTGCATTTGATGGGCACTGGTGAGGCTGCCTTGACGGGCGCTGGTGGGGCTGCATTGATGGGTGCTGGTGAGGCTGCATTGACGGGCGCTGGTGAGGCTGCATTGATGGGCGCTGGTAGGCGGCATTGATGGATGCTGGTGAGGCTGCATTGATGGGCGCTGGTAGGCGGCATTGATGGGCGCTGGTGAGGCTGCATTGATGGGCGCTGGTAGGCGGCATTGATGGATGCTGGTGAGGCTGCATTGATGGGCGCTGGTGAGGCTGCATTGATGGGCGCTGGTGAGGCTGCATTGATGGGCGCTGGTGAGGCTGCATTGATGGGCGCTGGTGAGGCTGCATTGATGGGCGCTGGTAGGCGGTATTGATGGATGCTGGTGAGGCTGCATTGATGGGCGCTGGTAGGCGGCATTGATGGGCGCTGGTGAGGCTGCATTGATGGGCGCTGGTGAGGCTGCATTGATGGGTGCTGGTAAGGCTGTATTTGATGGGTGCTTCATTAAAAAGGTGGGGTATACATGGGCAGGGCAAAGGTGGGTGGAGTCAGGGGTGCTGCCAAGAGAGGGCAGCAAAATGAGGTTTCGCCTAGGGTGTAAAAAATCCTTGCATCAGCCCTGCACACCCAGATATCGCCGCGAACGTCAGAGTGAGAGCAATAATTCTAGCACTTGACCCCCTCTGTAACTCAAAACATGTAACCTGTAAAAAATGTTAAAACGTCGCCTATGGGGATTTTTAAGTACTGAAGTTTGGCGCCATTCCACAAGTGTGCGCAATTTTGAAGTGTGACATGTTAGGTATCTATTTATTCGGCGTAACATCATCTTTTACATTATACAAGAAAAATTGGCTAACTTTACTGTTTTTTTTAAAAAAAACATTTTTGAAAGAGTTTAAAAAAAAAAACACGTTTGAAAAATTGCTGCGCAAATACTGTGCGAGATAAAAAGTTGCAACGACCGCCATTTTATTCTCTAGGGTCTCTGCTAAAAAAAACATATATAATGTTTGGGGGTTCTATGTAATTTTCTAGCAAAAAAAATATGATTTTTACATGTAGGAGAGAAATGTCAGAATTGGCCTGATAGGCAAGTGGTTATGGAGACATTAGGGGTCTATTAGACCCCCCAATGTCTCCTCTGACCTCCAGTGCAGCTATTGGAGTACAGATTGTGCTTGAACAGCTGAATCCCCTGCTACACTATCCAGAGAATGACAACTGTGACCCCGGAAGTGACATAATACACATACTGTAGCTTCCGGGGTCATTAGATGCGGGGGAGGGGTGGGGGGTTCAGGGAACAGATGTTCTCCAGGTTCCTCCTGCTATCCCTGTATGAGGAGTTTTTGGGTTCCCTGGAAGAACGGGAGAGTCAAGGAACCACCCTGGGTGTCTCACTCGAGAGCAAGCACATTGAAAGCCTCATAAAAGTGATCGGGAGGCTTTAGAGCCGATTGATCACTTTTATTGGAAAAAAGACGCAAAAAAATGTTAAAGCCGGGAGCAAGCTCTAGTCTGCAGCAGCTTGATTTAACCCCTTTCCTACCAATGGTGATTATAAATCTACCTTAGTAGACATTTGGTGAAAGCGATATTAAACCCAAATTATATGCAGCTTACCAATCCTTAGATGTGACGGCTGCCTTCGTTTTATTTTTTTATCTTCCTTTATTTTCACCTGGTGATCCTGCCAATAAGTCTGTTATCTTTCAACTTCCTTTACCAGACCAAGCTGTCCAGCAAAACTGTCAGTTAGAGGGTTGGGACAAACCATTTACCACTGGCAGGGGTGCTTACAATGATCAATTTTTATTCAAGTATGTAAAACCTTTATCCGGTTTGTGTAAAAGTGACATCTGCACTGATTATCAGTGCAGTCCCAACAGTGCCCACCAGTGCTGTCTATCAGTGCCTGCCAGTGCTGCCAATCAGTACCCATCAGTCCCTCCTCATCAGTGTCACTTATCAGTGCCGCCTATCAGTGCAGCCTCATCAGTGCCCCTATCAGTACCCTTCAGTACCGCCTATCAGTGCCCATCAGTGTTGCCTATCAGTGCAGCCACATCAGTGCCCATCAGTGCCACCTATCAGTGGCCTTCAGTTACACCTATCAGTGCCCATCAGTGCCATCTATCAGTGCAGCTTCATCAGTGCCTCTTCATCAGTGCCCACTAGTGCTGTCTCATCAGTGCAGCCTCATCAGTGTCCCCTCATCAGTGCCCTTCAGTTATGCCTATCAGTGCCCATCAGCGCCACCTATCAGTGCAGCCTCATCAGTGCCCTCTAGTGCTGTCTCACCAGTGCTGTCTCATCAGTGCAGCCTATCAGTACTCATCAGTGCCCTTCAGTTGCCCCTATCAGTGACACATATTTGTGCCCATCAGTGCCACCTATCAGTGCAGCCTCATCAGTGCCCATCAGTGAAGGGGAAAAATTACCTGTTTGCAAAATTTTATAACAAACGATGAAGAACCTTTTTGTTCTCCAAAATTTTGCGGTCTTTTTTTTATATGTTTAGCAAAAAATAAACACCCCCCCCCCAGAGGTGATTAAATACCACCAAAAGAAATCTCTATTTGTATGAAAAAAATGATAAAAATGTCCTATGTGTCCAGTGTTACATGACCGCGTAATTGTCATTCAAAGTGTGACAGCGCTGAAATCTGAGAATTGGCCTGGGCAGGAAGGGGGTGGGACTATTGGTAGACAAGTTGTTAAAGTGTAACTCTACTTTTGTTAAGAAAGGCCCCTCCCCCTTTGGGTGATCTCTGTACATGGCAGGGATTTTAACAAACGCTGTTGCAGATTCCTAACCGAAGAAATAGCTCTGTGTGTTTCTCTATGTCCATGTGCGGAGTGACTGTGAATGGGAGCGACATTATAATTATCAATCAGCTGCTGCACCTGCTCTAATGAGGAAAGCTGCAGGGTCTGCATACCTTTAGACCTGATTTCCTATTGGGAGTATCTCACCAAAAAAATAACATTTGTGTTGCAGAGGATACCCAAAATCTTGTATCTTAGTGCAGACTTTTCTGGGACAATCAGGCAGCCAATCACAGAAGCAGGAAATTATATTTCTAGGGGGGCGTTCTGTATACCATCTGTGAACAGAGCGCCTCCAGGTGGCCATATTGCATATTACAGAAAATACAAGGATGATGTGTATGGTGTGGTAACATTTGTGATCTGTCTGCCGGTATGGAGGTCACCCACTTCGGTGTGTGCGGGAATTTACTGTTGGGGGGGGGAGGGGCGGGGATTCGGAGAGATGAAATAATACGTCTCTGACCTCCAAAACCCACGGCAGGGTCATGAGCGGGAGATGGGGGGGAGGGGGGCTGTGATAATGCTCTGTGGCCTCCTGTGGGATCTAAGCCTCCGCAGCCCCCCAGGATCAAACGGTAAGATGCTGGTGGTGGTGGGGGGCACTCTATCTTGAGCACTGGCCATGGCATTGTGTATATATGTGTTTGACCCTCTTGTTTACAGGTGGGCCGGGACCCTGGTACGCCCCTGGCCAGGGCGTAGTGGGGACACGCTCTCCTCTTCCCCCATCTCATCACTTTCTTGTTACATTGTAGCGGAAAGCATGTCGGAGCATTTTGAGGACGACGTCAGCGGGCAACCGCCGCAGCAGGAGGAGCACAGCGGGGACGGGAACCCTCTGTTGACCCAGCAGGGTCCGGGCCCGGCACAGGGGCCCTACCTGCACTCCCCTACCAACGGCCCTGCTTTCGGATGTGTCAAATTCCCTAAAGGCTCACAGAAACCGCAGAGCCAGAAAAGGGGGAAGGTAAAAAACAGGGGACCCAAGAAAGGTGAGTATAAAACCCTCTTCTGCTGCTGGAAACCAGAAACCTGACGGGGTGACTTTAAAAAAAGAAGAAAGGAAAAGGGAGTACGGGATTATAACCGAAAAGAGTCTGAGCTAGAAGGTTATTTCTCATTCTCACAGCTCTTACAGTAAAGAACCCTTTTCATTTAGTAAGGGCAATCACATTTTTACAGCTCTCCCAGCAAAGAACCTATTAAAAATGAAGAAGTAAACCCCTCCCCTTCTGCCCTTGTATTATTTTTGAGGAGAAAGACATTAGGGTTTATTTTTTATTTGCAAAATTTTATAAAAGCAAAAAAAAAAAAAAAAAACGTATTAAAAAAGAGAGTCCAAGTGTCTGAAGTCCCTAACACCACACCCTGATAGATATAAAGGAATATGGAAAATTGTTTTTTTTTTTTTTTAGGTGCACTGTATAGAAGACAATAATAATATAAAAAATGATAAACTTTATGTCAGAAACCATGAATCAGACTGAGGCAGACGTACAGTTAAATCTCACTTGTTTAATAATAATAATAAAAAAAGGTAAACAGAGTAAATGTAGTCAAAACATAGCCAGAGCTCCGGAACGGATAGTCAGACAAGCCAAATGTCAGGGAGCCAGAGAGGAGCATAGTAGAACAGCAAGCAGGATCTGTAGTCAGAAGGGATGTCAGCCAAGCAAGTCTTTTAACAGGAACACAGGAGATAGTCTCTAGAGATGTGACCAAGGGGAAGGCAGAGATCATCTGTACTGGACTGCTTAAGTAGGCAGGACTGATGAGCAGGATATCATCAACAGGTGAGTCACTGTGGAGAGATAGGAGCTGGCAATTAGCTGAACAGCTGAGCGGCCAGCACAGAGAAGGAAGGGCTGAGCCCAGCCCTGACACTTTATTTGTACAAAATAAGTAAAGCATACATAAAATTTTTTTACATATATGCAAGCAGTTGATCCAGTTTTACTCAACATGTTTCGCTATAAAAATAACTTCTTCAGGAGATAACTTTTTATGGATGCTGCATATGTAAACTACAAGAAGAAATACATAATTAATGAATCATTAAAGCGGTTGTATACCCGCACAGAAATTCTTTTTTTCTTTTTTAAAACAAAAAAACCTGTAAGGTAAAGGCGTAATGAGCTAGTATGCAGCGCATACTAGCTCATTATGAAATACTCACCTTAGAACGAGGCGTCGGCATCTGATCCCGGTCCACGCCGAGGGGAAGTGTCAGCTCCCTCGGCGTGGACAGGGATCAGATGTCGACGCCTCGTTTCTTCTGGGTTTGCGGCTCGAGTGGCCTGAGCCGCGATTACGTCACTCGTCACGTCACTCGTTACGTCACTCCGGCGCGTGTGCTTCTTCCCGGCAAGGTCCGGCAGCGTCTGCATGCAAAGTGAATATCTCCTAAACCGTACAGCCTATAATAAGGCTTACCTGTAGGTAATAATAAAAAAAGAGGATATACAACCGCTTAAAATAGTGATTAGACAATACAATAAAGTTTAAAGAAAAGACAAACAATTGTTTTATACATAATCAAACACTAATCCTCGCATTAATAAATCCCCAGAGGAAACCAGTAAATTGTTATACCTCAATGATAATAGAAGAATTAGGTGGAGACACTCGAGTGTAAGAGGAAGGTGCCTTAAAGGAAGACATCAGCAAACATAGGAGGAGATACGGACCAAGAAAAAGAAGACCTGGGAGGGATCACATAAATTCGATTTTTTAATTTTGATACTAATCAAAATCAACTAAGAAAAACATAAAATTATATTTAGAAGTTGGTATATTTGTTTCATTTTTATTTCGTCTGAAAATCAAAACTTGATTCGGCTCGGGCGGCGCGCTCGCTGTATTTAAAAACGCATTTCCTGATTAATGATCGCACAACGAGATTAGAGGGCGTTTTATTTTCTATTTGCCCCGAGCTCGGTTTTAAAAGTGTACACGTAAAATTATTGGTTCCAAATTTGATTTCTACTTGAACTTAAAAAAATAAAATGCTTTGAGACATTAACTCTAATTAGATTTAGATACAATTTATAAAACAAAAACAGACAACGGAAATCAAAGGGGATTTTTTTTTTAATTAGTTAAAATTAATTTGGAGATTTTTTTTTTTTTTTTTTATTAAATTTAATTTTGAAATTACATTTTTGAAATTTAATTCAATTATAAAAGTTTTTTTTAAAAAAAAGATCTAATTTTTCTTAGTACATGTAACCCGGCTGATAATTTTTTAAAAAATTGGTAAGATTCACAAAGATATATATTGAAGATCTCTTAAATAAGAGAGTAAGATGTCTGTGTCTTTTCTTGCAGGTATTGGGCCGATACTCGCTCAGACGTCAACCGGGAACAACGCCATTACATCGGAATTTCCAACCAATTTATTATTAGTTGTCCCACCCAGTACCATTGCAGAACTGGAGATGGCGATCACTTCATCGGTTGTAGACACAACAGGAGTTACCGAGGTACCAAATACCTCACCCAACCTCGGGAACACTATTGGTCCTGATAAATTGGGAACCAGCATTTCCATCGGGGCAACAGAATCCAACAATGGTGGCAGAGAAGGTGTCACAGGGTCTGCAATGACGCCAAGTGCAGGAACAGGTGCCACTTCTCCTGGAACACCAAGTATAGAATCTAGCACCAACCTGGAGAGGGTTTCCGATATGGGACCAGAAACCAGTACAGCATTTGCACCTCTTACAGCCGGTATCACTGGGACACCAGAGACCAAATCTGACATTAACACCACTGACACACTGGAGACCAGAGCTGACACCAGTACCACGGCGGGGACACCAAAGACTGAATCTGATACCACTGGGACAACAGAGACTGGATCTGACACCAGTATCACTGGGGCAGCTATTACAGGATCTGATACCAGCACCACTCAAGCACCCATTACAGGATCTGATACCAGTATCAAAGAGACGCCCAATACAGAATCTGATACCAGTACCACAGAAACACCCAGTACAGAATCTGATACCAGCACCACTCAGAAACCCATTAAAGAATCTGATACCAGTACCAGTTTCACTCGGACAGTCAGTACAGAATCTCATACAATTACCACTGGGACACCTAATACAGGATCTGATACCAGCACCACTCAGGAACCCATTACAGAATCTGATACCAGCACCACTGGGGCACCTAATACAGGATCTGATACCAGCACTACTGGGGCACCCAGTACAGAATCTCATACCAGTACCACTGGGGCACTTACTACAGGATCTGATACCAGCACCACTGGAGCACCTAATACAGAATCTGATACCAGTACCACTGGGGCACCTAATACAGAATCTGATACCAGTACCACTGGAGCACCTAATACAGAATCTGATACCAGTACCACTGGGGCACCTAATACAGAATCTGATACCAGTACCACTGGAGCACCTAATACAGAATCTGATACCAGTACCACTGGAGCACCTAATACAGCATCTGATACCAGCAGCACCCAGGCATCCATTAGAAGATCTGATTCCAGTACCACAGAGACACCCAATACAGGATCTGATACCAGTATCACTGGGTTACTCAGTACAGAAGCTAATACCAGTGCAAGTGGGACATCCAACCCAGGATTTGATACCAGTACTATTGGGACACTCACTACAGGATCTGATAACAGTATCACTGGGACACCCAATAGAGAATTTGATACCAGTACCACTATAAAACCCAATACAGGATCTGATACCAGCACCACTGGAGCACCTAATACAGGATCTGATACCAGTACCACTGGGGCACCTAATACAGGATCTGATACCAGTACCACTGGAGCACCTAATACAGAATCTGATACCAGTACCACTGGAGCACCTAATGCAGGGTCTGATACCAGCACCACTGGGGCACCTAATACAGGATCTGATACCAGTACCACTGGGGCACCTAATATAGGATCTGATACCAGTACCACTGGGGAAACTAATTCAGGATCTGATACCAGTACCACTGGAGCACCTAATATAGGATCTGATACCAGCACCACTGGAGCAGCTAATACCGGATCTGATACCAGTACCACTGGAGCACCTAATACCGGATCTGATACCAGTACCACTGGGGCGCCTAATACAGAATCTGATACCAGTACCACTGGAGCACCTAATATAGGATCTGATACCAGCACCACTGGAGCACCTAATACCGGATCTGATACCAGTACCACTGGGGCACCTAATACAGAATCTGATACCAGTACCACTGGGGCAACTAATTCAGGATCTGATACCAGTACCACTGGAGCACCTAATATAGGATCTGATACCAGCACCACTGGAGCACCTAATACCGGATCTGATACCAGTACCACTGGGGCACCTAATACAGAATCTGATACCAGTACCACTGGGGCACCTAATACAGAATCTGATACCAGTACCACTGGAGCACCTAATACAGAATCTGATACCAGTACCACTGGAGCACCTAATACAGCATCTGATACCAGCAGCACCCAGGCATCCATTAGAAGATCTGATTCTAGTACCACAGAGACACCCAATACAGGATCTGATACCAGTATCACTGGGTTACTCAGTACAGAAGCTAATACCAGTGCAAGTGGGACATCCAACCCAGGATTTGATACCAGTACTATTGGGACACTCACTACAGGATCTGATAACAGTATCACTGGGACACCCAATAGAGAATTTGATACCAGTATCACTATAAAACCAAATACAGGATCTGATACCAGCACCACTGGAGCACCTAATACAGGATCTGATACCAGTACCACTGGGGCACCTAATACAGGATCTGATACCAGTACCACTGGAGCACCTAATACAGAATCTGATACCAGTACCACTGGAGCACCTAATGCAGGGTCTGATACCAGCACCACTGGGGCACCTAATACAGGATCTGATACCAGTACCACTGGAGCACCTAATACAGAATCTGATACCAGTACCACTGGAGCACCTAATGCAGGGTCTGATGCCAGCACCACTGGGGCACCTAATACAGGATCTGATACCAGTACCACTGGAGCACCTAATACAGAATCTGATACCAGTACCACTGGGGCACCCAATACAGGATCTGATACCAGTACCACTGGGGCACCTACTACAAAATCTGATACCAGTACCACTCAGGCATCCATTAGAAGATCTGATTCCAGTACCACAGAGACATCCAATACAGGGTCTGATGCCAGTGTCACTGGGACACCCAGTACAGGATCTATTACCAGTACTACTGGGCCACTCAGTACAGAAGCTAATATCGGTACAACAGAATCTGATACCAGTGTCACTGGGGCACCTAGCACAGAATCTAATACCAGTACTGGGACATTCAGTTCAGAATTTGATACCAGTACCACTATGCCACCCAATACAGGATCTGATACCGGGACCACTGGGACACCCAGTACAGGATCTGAAACCGGGACCACTGGGACACCCAGTACAAGATCTGATACCGGAAACACTGGGACACCCATTACAGGATTTGATACCAGCACTACTGGGACACCCAATACAGGATCTGATACTGGGACCACTGGGACACCCACTACAGGATCTGATACCAGTACTACTGGGACACCCAATACAGGATCTGATACTGGGACCACTGGGACACCCAGTACAGGATCTGATACCAGCACTACTGGGACACCCAATACAGGATCTGATATCGGGACCACTGGGACACCCAATACAGGATCTGATACTAACACTCCTGGGACACTTGGTACCAATGGAACATCTTATCCTGGAATCCACCCCACTACAACTAATATCCCAAATCCAGAAAGTAACACTACTATCTTCAGTACCGTTATCTTGACTCGCCAACTTAATAATAGTACCACATTGCTGAGTGACACAACCACCTCTAGTATTTCATTACTGAGCGGTCCTACTAAATCCCCTGTGACTACATCTAGAGATCCAGACATGTCTACCAGTTCATTACCAAATGACACAACCAATCCTGATACAGCTTTACTCAGTGATATAGTATACACCAGCACTTTTACACAGGGTAACCCAACTACATCTAGTACAGCTGGGGTCCAACCACCCATACCAGCTCCTGCAACTCCAATGTCACTGTGGGATCTATTGCAGCAGTTAATACGTCAAAAACTCAACAACTCTACAACGGTACCTCCACAGGTCACTGGTACAGACACCACCATGGTATTTGGGGAAAACACCACTGGTGCCATACTAAAGAGCACTGCTAGTGACGTAGGTATAACAAGCTCTACTGTGAGTACAATTAACACAGAATTAAACTCAGTTACCAACTTCGATAGCAAAACAACCACTATTGTCAAAAATGACATCATAGCCACCATGCCATCTAGTGCACCACTGGTGCCATCTACTTCCTATGCCGGACTGATTGCTGGAACGTTATCTATTATCACACTTCATACAGGAGCCAGCACGCCATCAACTACTGTGATAGGAACCAGAACCAGCAGTCCCTCAACAGATAACATGATGGTACTTGATACCACACCTTATACCAGAACCAGTGTAGCATCTACAAGCACAAGAGATGCTGGAACCACTGCACAAATCTCAACAGTCAATGTCCCATTAGCTGACACCTCTAAAACAGAGACCACCATAGTACCCAATTCAGCATCTTACACAAGAGTGACTCTGCCAGCTGCTGCCATAACTGGAGCCAGAACAGAGGACCCAACCAGTACCACAAATAACGGCATGCCCTTTGATAGCACGGGTGGGGTAAGGGCTACAGTAGCCAGTGTGGCATCTTCTACCACATCTGGATTGAGAACCACTGTATTTTCTGATACTACACAGGAAAACATCTCTTTTAGTACAGTAATTGAAACCAGAACCACAGGTGCGAAGGTGACATCTACGGTTTCTTCAGGAGAACCCAGTATAACGTCATCTACCACTTCTGGAACCAAGACCCCCTTAGCACCTATATATGTAGCTTACACAGGAGCAAATGTGCCTCCTTCTACTATAACTAGCACCATAAAAAATAATATGGTATCTACTGCTAATAATGAAGCCACGCCTAGTACTTCCACATCTGAAACCAGGACCACTGTAGCAGACACTTCTGGGTCTTATACAAGGGTAAGTGTGCCACCTGCTAACATACCCGGCACCACCGTATTAAACATGGCTTCTACTTGGGTTACTGAAACCAGACTCAATGTACTGTCAACTGCTATATTTGAAACCAGGACCACCGTAGCACCCATTGCAGTACCTTCTACAAAAGTAACCATACCATCTACTACTGTAACAGAAACTGTAACCAAAGCACCAGTTACTACCCTCTTTTCAGGAGCAAGCATGCCATCTACTTACATAACTGAAACCACGGAAGCCAATGTGAAATATACGAGTGTTACTGAAACCAGACTTGATGAGCCATCAACTAGCAAACCCTTATCTATATCCACTTTGGCACCCATTACCGTACCTTATATAAAGGTGAGTGTGTCACCAGCTACCATAACTCAAACCACAATAGCCAATGTGGCATCTACTGATAATACTAAAACCATGCTCAGTACACTATCAATGACCGAATTTGAAACCAAATCAACTTCAAAGCCTGTTACAGTACAATATACGCAAGTGATGTTGCCTTCTGCTGCTATAACTGAAACCACAACCACGATGGACAAAGTGATGTCTACTGGTGTCATTGGAAGCAGATCTAATATGCCATCAACCGGAACAACTGAATCCAACGCATCTTTACAATCCATTACAGCATCTTATACAGGGGGTCAGGTGCCACCTACTACTGTGATTGGAACAGAAACTACCACAGGGCACATTACAACATCAATTGGAGGAGACAGCGTACAATCCACTGTAGCACATGGAGCCAGAACATCGGTATTATCAGCTACCATAAATATCAGTGACCCATCAAATACTTCAACCAACATACCATCAACTGTCACTCCCGAAACCGAGACAAGAATTTTCACCCCCACTGCTGCCAGAATGTCTGAGCTGCCATCCACCACAGCTGATAAAACCGTGCCGTTCCCTACATCAGTGGACATCACAAGCCCATCGCCAACTAATTCCAACTCTGATAACCAACCTTCTCTGACAGCCACTTCCACATCTGATGACACAACTTCTCATCTAGATGTCACCACGCCTGATACCAGAAGACCTGGACAATATATCACATCCAAAAGTATCATGTCACCTGTCACTACAACCGACACTATAAACACTGTGCTGGATATCACCACATCTGACACCACATCTGACACCATACACACTGTGCCAGCACATACCACATCTGACACCATACACACTGTTCCAGCTGACACCACATCTGACACCATAAACACTGTGCCAGCACATACCACATCTGACACCATACACACTGTTCCAGCTGACACCACATCTGACACCATACACATTGTGCCAGCACATACCACATCTGACACCATACACACTGTTCCAGCTGACACCACATCTGACACCACATCTGACACCATAAACACTGTGCCAGCTGACACCACATCTGACACCATACACACTGTGCCAGCACATACCACATCTGACACCATACACACTGTGCCAGCACATACCAAATCTGATACTATACACACTGTGCCAGCTGACACCACATCTGACACCATACACGTCATGCCAGCTATAACCACATATGACACCATAAACACTGTGCCGGCTATCACAACATCTGACACCACAAAGTCTATGCCACCTATCACATCTGGCACCATAAACACCGTGACAGCTGACCCCCCATCTCACACTATAAACACTGTGCCTGCTATCATCACATCTGACACCATAAACACTGTGACAGCTGACACCACACCTGACACCAAAAACATTGTGACAGCTGACACCCCATCTGACACTATAAACACTGTGCCTGCTATCATCACATCTGACACCATAAACACAGTGCCAGCACACTCCACATCTGACACCATAAACACTGTGCCTACTATCACCACATCTTACATCACAAACACTGTGCCAGTACAAACCACACCTAGCACCAAAAACACTGTGACAGTTGACACCACATCTGACACCATAAACACTGTGCCTGCTATCACCACATCTGACACCATAAACACTGTGAAAGCCGACACCACATCTGATACTATACACACTGTGCCAGCTATCACCACACCTGACACCATACACGTCATGCCAGCTATCACCACA
Organism: Aquarana catesbeiana; assembly: GCF_042186555.1. Lineage (NCBI taxonomy): Eukaryota > Metazoa > Chordata > Amphibia > Anura > Ranidae > Aquarana > Aquarana catesbeiana. Next base: position 4,287,707 of record NC_133328.1, on the reverse strand, counting down.
TATGACACGACATTTGACTCCATAAAGTCTATGCCAGCTATCACATCTGGCACCATAAACACTGTGATAGATGACACCACATCTGACACCATAAACACTGTGATAGATGACATCACATCTGACACCAAACACGTCATGCCAACTATCACCACATATGACATCATAAACACTGTGCTGGCTATCCCCACATCTGACACCATAAACACTGTGACAGCTGACACCACATCTGATACTATACACACTGTGCCAGCTATCACCACACCTGACATCATAAACACTGTGGCAGCTGATACCACACCTGACACCATACACGTCATGCCAACTATCACCACATATGACACCATAAACACTGTGCCGGCTATCACAACATCTGACACCATAAAGTCTATGCCAGCTATCACATCTGGCACCATAGACACTGTGACAGCTATCACCACATCTGACACCATAAACACTGTACCAGCACACACCACATCTGACACCATAAACATTGTGACAGCCGACACCCCATCTGACACTATAAAAACTGTGCCTGCTATCATCACATCTGACACCATAAACACTGTGCCAGCACACTCCACATCTGACACCATAAACACTGTGCCAGCACACTCCACATCTGACACCATAAACACTGTGCCAGCACACTCCACATCTGACACCATAAACACTGTGCCTGCTATCACCACATCTTACATCACAAACACTGTGCCAGCACACACCACACCTGGCACTTTAAACACTGTGACAGCCGACACCACATCTGACACCATAAACACTGTGACAACTTTCACCACATCTGACACCATAAACACAGTGCCAACACAAACCACATCTGACAACATAAACACTGTGCCAGCACACACCACATCTGACAACATAAACACTGTGCCAGCACACACCACATCTGACAACATAAACACTGTGCCAGCACACACCACATCTGACAACATAAACACTGTGCCAGCACACACCACATCTGACAACATAAACACTGTGACAGCCGACACCACATCTGACGCCATAAACCCTGTGACAACAGACATCACATCCAAAAGCAGCAACAATCTACCAACTGACATCACATCTGAGGTCAAACATTTTGTATCCACTTCAGCCATGTCTGAAACCAAAAATATTGTACCAATGGAAACCACGTCTGAAACCCGAAACACACTAAATGTCTCCATGTTTCAAAGTAAAGCTGGAACGCCAACTTCGATCACACCTGAAACAAGTCATAATGTGCCAACTTCTACCACAGAAAAAATGATACTAACTGACACCACACTCGAAGCTAAAACCCCTGCCACCACATCTAAAACCGGGACCATTATCACTTTGGAGACCAGTAACTCCATCAGATCTTCCATCACATCTGAATCTGCATCTGCTGTGCCAACTGGAGCCATATCTGAAGGCATAAACATCACGCAGACTGGTATCACATCGAAAACTGTAGACATCCTGGGGAGCGGCACACATGAATTTAGAAGCACCTCTGATGTCACCACACACGAAACCATAAATTTGGGGTCAGCAGACACCCCACCTGGAACCAGAAACTTTGTTCCAACTGATACCATAACTAGCACAAAGAACATTCCTCCAACATCCACCATGTCTGAAAATGTTGCATCATCTGGCATTTCTCCTGAAATTAGAAAGTATGTTACAAGTGTCAGATTATTTGATAAAACAGAAATCGTGCCAACTGGATCTACATCTAAACCTGGAGACAATATGCCAATGACTCCTACCTTGGAAGATAGTAACCTTATTCCAACTGGAGTCACAACTCAAATCACAACTGGCATCACATCTGACATCACAAATATTGTAACAACGGGCACCACATCTGATAAAACCGTGTTAACTACCACCACATATCCAACCAAAAATATCACACCAATTTCCACCACATCTCCAACCAAAAACATCACGCCAACTACCATCACATCTCCAACCAAAAACATCACACCAACTACCACCAAATCTCCAACCAAAAACATCACGCCAACTACCATCACATTTCCAACCGAAAACATCACACCAGCTACCACCACATCTCAAACCAAAAACATCACACCAACTTCCACCAAATCTCCAACCAAAAACATCATGCCAACTACCATCACATTTCCAACCGAAAACATCACACCAACTACCACCACATCTCAAACCAAAAACATCATACCAACTTCCACCAAATCTCCAACCAAAAACATCACGCCAACTACCATCACATTTCCAACCGAAAACATCACACCAACGACCACCACATCTCCAACAAAAAATATCACACCAACTGTCCCTATGTCTGAAACCAGAAGCTCTGCCTCCACTGCTACCACATCTGACACAAAAACTAGTTTGCTTCCTGCCATTACCTTGGAGACCAGAAGCACCATCAGATCTTCCATCACATCTGAATCTGCAATCACTACACCAACTGGCACCATTTCTGGAAACATTGTGTTATCCGGGACCTCATCTGAGACCAAAAGAGATGTTACAAGTGCCACCACATCTGCCATTGTAGAAACAATGCCAACAAATGCTACACCTAAAACTGGAGGTGTTGGGCCAACTGCTTCCACCTCAGATGTAAGGACAGTCGTGCCAACTGGTGTCACATCTGAAGCTGGACATTTTGTGCCAACTACCACATCTGGAACTAGAAACATTCCACTGACTGGTCCTACTTCTAAAATTAGTTGGACAACCATTTCTGACAATAGAACAATCCCACCAACCTCTACTACACCTGGTGCTACAACCAAACCGCCAGTCAAAGTAGAAACTGACAGGACCACTCAATCCACATCTAAAGCTGGAGACATTGGATCAACTGCTCCCACCTCAGATGTTAGGACAAACATCCCAACTGGTGTCACATCAGAAGCTGGATATTTTGTGCCAACCACCACATCTGGAATTAGAAACATTCCACTGACTGGTTCTACATCTAATATTAATTGGACAACCATTTTTGAGAATAGAACAATCCCACCAACCTCTACTACACCTGGTGCTACAACCAAACCGCCAGCCAGAGTAGAAACTAACAAGACCACTCAAGCCACATCTAAAGCTGGAGAGGTTGTGTCAACTGCCCCCACCTCAGATGTTAGGACAATTATCCCAACTGGTGTCACATCAGAAGCTGGACATTTTGTGCCAACTACAACATCTGGAACGAAAAACATTTCCTTGACTGGTTCTACATCTAAAATAAGTTGGACAACCATTTCTGAGAAGAGAACAATAGCATCAAATGGAACCTCTACTACATCTGGTGCTACAACCAGACTGCCAGGCAATGTAGAAGCTAACAAGACCTCTCAATCCACATCTAAAACTGGAGAAATTTGGTCAACTGCTCCCAACTCAGATGTTAGGACAACCATCCCAATTGGTGTCACATCTGAAACTAGACGTATTATGCCAACTACCACATCCCAAGCTCCAAACACCGCACCAACTACCAACACATCTAAAATTAGTTGGACAACCATTTCCGAGAGCAGAACGAGTCCATCCAATTGGATCTCTACTACATCTGCTGCTACAACTCAACCCCCAGTTGGGGCAGTAGCTAACAAGAACCCTCAATCCACAATTAAAACTACTACAAAATCTCAGACTACAGAAGGATTGTTTCATTATAAACAATCAGAATCTACACCGACAACTGATAAAGTATCCACAGCACAAGCCAATTCTTTGACTCCATCTGCCAATGTGACCACTGGAGCACCTCAACAGACTGCTGGGGTGACAACTAGTAGAGGTGCCACCATTACCAGTCCATCAAGTAATGGCACCACTGGGCATATAGTACAGGAACTGGTACCTACCACGACTTTGGGAGCTCATAACGTAACTGGACCACAAGGCAAGACTACAACGCAGTCCATGAAGCCTGTCGATGTGACGGGAGGAACACTTCAACTGACAGACAGAGGTCCATCTAACCCAGGCACCAGCTCACGTAATGCTCCTACTGGGGCTTCTGACAAAATGAGCTACGATGTACCTTTATCATCATCAGGAGGACCAGCGGCACCTGGTGAGTACAAACCTGGATCTATTGCTTTATATACTGTAAAGGGCCATCACTTCTTGCTCCAGTTTTGTGTCTGTGCAAAAATTCTTTATGTCTGCCTGCAGATACCGACATTTCCTTGTGGGACTTTTCATAAAGCTTAAAGTAACCCCTAAGATCAGATATTTTTAAGCTCTTCCGTGAAAATCTATTTCTGACCTGTCACAGAGATCACAGAGCTCCCCTTGAAAGTGCTCTTATCTGCTTTTATCTCCAGAAGGGTGGCACCATTTTTATTCAGACCTCATCCAGGGTCACCATCTACTTCCTAGACTTAGATGCCGCCACAGAGATGACACATCTGTGGCTGTGTTCACAAATGTCTGATACAGATTGGCCCCCTGCTGTAGCCTCTCACCTTGTGACTTGCCACCAAGTTGCAGTGTTGCAGTCTGATTACTGGGTCAGGGGAGACCGAGAAAATGCTTCCTTCACCTTCTACAAAGTTACAATGTACAGTGTGATCACTGGGGGAGGGGAGACTGAGGAAATTCTTCCTCCTGCCTGCAGCAGACGGATGACATCATCTCAGCGGCCTTAGGCAAAGTCACAAACTGGAGCTCAAGGATGGCTTATTGATAATAAAAGATGATTTTCTGTAAAGTATACTGCTTCTGTATATTGTAGTTTACATTTACAGCAAGGTCCACTTTAACCATGAAACCACTTTTTACTCCTCTTTTCCTTCGCAACTGTTGCATGGCTTGTTTCTGATGCCGCGTACACACGATCGGACTTTACGGCATACTTGGTCCGGCGTACCGGATTTCATCGGACAATTAGATCGTGTGTGGGCTCCAGCGGACTTTGTTTTCTCAAAAGTTTGACGGACTTAGATTTGAAACATGTTTCAAATCTTTCCGACGGACTTGAGTCCGGTCGAAAAGTCCACTCGTCTGTATGCTAGTCCGACGGACAAAAACCAACGTTAGGGCAGCTATTGGCTACTGGCTATGAACTTCCTTGTTTTAGTCCGGTGAACGTCATCACGTACGAATTCGACGGACTTTGGTTGATCTTGTGTAGGCAAGTCCGTTCATTCGGAAAGTCCGTCGAAAAGTCCACCGGACAAAGTGTGCTGTAAAGTCCGATCGTGTGTACGCGGCATTACTGTCACTGAGCATGTCCACCAGGGCCGGGACAAAGGGTGGGCAGAAGGGACGGGTGCCCTGGGCACTGTGGTATCATGTGAGGTGGAGGGGGCACCACAAGGAGATGGAGGGGGGAGGAGATTTGTGTTGGGAGGAGGAAATTGTGGGGAGCAGCAGGGGGTAAGATGGTTCTAGAAGGGGGAAATTTGGGAGGTGTGATTTGGGGGGCTTGTGCTAGGAGGGGGTATTTGTGCTATTAGGGATGATTGGGGGGTATTTGTGCTAAAAGAGGAACTTTGGGGTGAGGGATTTGTGCTAGAATGGTGGATTGGGGGAGGGGAATTTGTGCTGGGAGGATTTGGAATGAGGGGGGGGGGGATTGTGTTCAGAGAGGGCATTTGAGGGGTAGAAGTTATGTGCCAAGAGGGGAACTTTTTTTGGGAGGGGGGGATTTGTGCTGGGAGGAGAAAAATTGGGGGAGGGCAGGGGGTAAGAATGGTTCTAGGAGGGGAAATTTGGGGAGGTGTGCAAGGAGTGGTGATTTGGGGGGATTTGTGCTATTAGAGATGATTGGGGGGTATTTGTGCATCAAGGGGAACTTTGGGGTGAGGGATTTGTGCTAGGATGGTGAATTGGGGAAGGGCAATTTGGGCTGGGGGGATTTGGGGGGAGGGGGGATTGTGTTCAGAGAGGACATTTGAGGGGTTGAAGATTTGTGCTAGGAGGGGGACATTTTTTTGTTGGGGGGGGGATTTGTGCTGGGAGTAGGAAATTGGGGGGGGGGGTGTCAGGGGGTAAGAATGGTTCTAGGAAGGTTAATTTGGGAGGTGTGTAAGGAGTGGGGATTTGGGGGGGGGACTTGTGCTAGGAGGGGGGGGGGTTGTGCTACAAGAGGGACTTTGGGGAGAGGGATTTGTGGTAGGATAGTGAACTGGGGGAGGGGGATTTGTGCTGGGGGGGTTTGGAGTGCGGGGTTGGGGGGAATTGTGTTTAGAGAGGACATTTGAGGGGTAGAAGATTTGTGCTGGGGGGGACACTTTTTTTGGCGGGGGGGGATTTGTGCTGGGGACATATGGGGAGAGAAGATTTTAGCTGGGGGGGCAAAGATTTGTGCTGGAAAGGAGGGAATTTCTGCAGGGGGGCAGATTTGTACTGGGGGGAGGAGGAATTTATGCTTAGGGGGTAAGCATGCAGATTAGTGCTTGATTTTTTTGGGGTGGGGGATTTTTTGCTGACACATAATGCTCATACATCTTGGGGGGGGGGGCACAATTTGGCATCTAGATGACCTTTTCCCGGCGTTGATGTCCGCCCTCCACAGACCAGACTGACACACAATGTATGAGAATTTAGGAAGATTTTTGGTTCATTTTAACTAAAAATCTGTGTCTTTTAGGGACGATCATGTTGAAGGTTACGATGTCAAACCCGACCCAGGAAAGTGTTCAGAACTCGGTGGACGCCTTCATAAAAAAGGTAACTAATCCCCTCATTGATACATTGTAAATCCTGATGTTCCACCGGTGGTGCACCACTGACCCCAAATGGTTACTTTTCATATTGTAGAATAATTAAATAGTTACAATCTGGTTGAAAAAAGAAACAAGTCCATCCAGTTCTACCAACAGAGGAAAAAAAAACCACACACAAATCGAAAACCTCCATATACACAATCCTATACCCACAGTGGATCCAGAGGAAGGCAAAAAAATCCCCAGCAAAGCATCATCCAAATTGCTCCAGCAGGGGAAACAATTCCTTCCTGATCAGTCAAGAGGCAATCAGATATTCCCTGGGTCACTTTACCTATAAATGTCAGAACCCAGTTATATTATGTACACCTAGGAAAGAATCCAGGCCTTTTTTTTAAAACAATGAATTAATATTAAGCAGTTTATTACCACCCACCACATATATACTGTGGCAGGGCGGCCGCTCTGTGCCAGATCACGTACCTAGTACACGATCCGACACTTGCGGGTCTGGACTCGCCTGCAACCTGCTCCTGATATGTGGGTGACGTGGACTCGATGTCCGCTCGGCACCCGCCGATCATTAGGCACAGAGCCAGAACGGCGGTCCGGGCTATGTAAACAAGGCAGATCGCTGCTCTGTCACTACAGAAGGCATGGATTCTGTGTTCCTGCAAAGCAGGGGGCACCGATCAATGCCTTCCCCTAGTAAAAGCACCTCCCCCCACAAAGTACACAGACACTGGCTAGGCACACACTCAACTCTTTGATCGCCCCTGATGTTACATAAAACTTGGAAAGTGGACTTTAAATGTGCCTAAAGAAATAAACAACTATTTCATATATAATTACAAAAATAACAAATTTGATTAAATACATTTGTTAAAAAAATATATAACAATATTCTAGATAAAAGAATATGTAATGACCAGACCAAAATATCGACATATCTACTGTACAAAAATGTATTCATCAACATGTTTCGCTATGATAAATAGCTTCTTCAGGAGATCCGTAATTGTCTGTGTACAGCGTATTCACCCGAAATTGATTTCAGGTCAGTATGCGAACACACCAGGGCCTCCAGACCATCAAATATTAAGGATATCAGTGTGTCACAGGAGAACCAAGGTGCCCGTCTAGAGATCTAGAATACATGAAAAGCTGGTTTGACAGATTTGGAAGCTGTAGTTTCCTTCATCAACCACCAGAGGGAGCCAACAGGCAGAAATAACCGAAAAGCTTGCAGCATTCCCAGCAAGAAAGTCAGAGGCAGTGCAGAGATAATTATCACACTGCATTCATTTCCAAGTTCCTATGCTTCAAATCGGCTGGACCTTTAGGCTGGAGAGGCTAATGTTCACCCGGAGCCCCACATTAGCCTCTCTAGCCTAAAGATTTTTAAGCAAAATATGTCGAGAAATACGTTTTTATACAGTAGATATATCGATATTTTGGTCTGATTATTACATATTCTTTTCTCTAGAAGATTGTTATATCTTTTTTAACAAATTTATTTAATAACATTTGTTATTTTGTATTATATATGAAATAGTTGTTTATTTCTTTAGGCCTCTTTCTCACGGGGCGGATCAGTGATGATCCGCCCCGTGAACATCCGCTGGCTCAGCGGGGATCGCTCCGCCGATCCCCGCTGAGCAGGAAGATGACAGGTGCATCGCTGCACACTGTGCAGCGGCGGACCTGTCAGAGCGCCGCTCTCCCCTATGGGGGGATCGGATGACGACGGACCGTAGTGTCCGTCGTCACCCGATCCGATCCGAAAACGGATGGAAAAGTAGGTTTTTCCTCCGTTACACTTTTCGGATCGGAGCGGGGTCGGATGTCAGCGGACATGTCACCGCTGACATCCGACGCTCCATAGGGATGAATGTATGTCCGTTTTTCATCCGAAAACGGAAGGATGAAAAACGGACATACGGATCGTCCGTGTGAAAGAGGCCTTAGGCACCTTTAAAGTCCCTTTTTCAATTATTTGGGATGTGGTGCCTTGCTCCACCTATCCTTGGCTGACTCACCTAATTTCCTGATGTTACATATAGTTACACAGTAGGTGAGGTTAAAAAAAGACGCAAGTCCATCCAGTCCAACCTGTGTATGATTATATGTCAGTATTACATTACATATCCCTGTATATTGCGGTCATTCAGGTGCTTATCTAATAGTTTTTTGAAACTATTGATGCCCCCCTGCTAAGACCACCGACTGTGGAAGGGAATTCCACATCCTTGCCTCTCTTACAGTAAAGAACCCTCTACGTAGTTTAAGGTTAAAACGCTTCTCTTGTAATTTTAGTGAATGGCCGCGTGTATTTTTAAATTCCCTTCCGCAGAAAAGTTCTCTCCCTATTGTGGGGTCACCAGTACGGTATTTGTATATTGAAATCATATTCCCTCTCACGTGTCTCATCTACAGAGAGAATAAGTTCAGTGCTCAGTCTCAACCTTTCTTTATAACTAATATCCTCCAGTCCCTTTATTAGTTTTGTTGCCCTTCTTTGTACTCGCTCCATTTCCAGTACATCCTTCCTGAGGACTGGTGCACAGAACTGGACACCATACTTCAGATGTGGCTGGACCAGAGTCTTGTAGGGTGGGAGAATTATTGCTTTTTCTCTGGAGTTGATCCCCATTTTTTTTTTTTAACAGAGTAGAGATCCCCATTTTTAATGCCAATATTCTGGTTGTTTTGCTTGCAGCAGCTTGGCATTGCATGTCATTGCTGAGCCTATCATCTACTAGGACCCCCAGGCAGGGCCGTCTTTAATATTTTTTGGACCCTGGGCAAACATTTTCTTGGCCCCCCCAGCCCAACACCAAGCCCCCGCAGATCAGGAAGCAGTTGCAATTAGTTGCTAAAAGTTACAGCACAACATTTCTGCTTGCTGGCTGGTTGTTAAAGGATACTGCACATCCTTACCACTCACCCATCAACTGCTAGAGGTTTCTGCATATCATTAATGCTCACTCATTGGTTGCTAGAGGCTATGAACATCCTTACTGCTCACTGATTGGTTGCTAGAGGCTACTGCACATCATTGCTGCTCACCCATTGGTTGCTAGACGTTACTGCACATCATTATTGCTCACCCATTGGTTGCTAGAATTTACTGCAAATCCTTACTGCTCCCACTCACTGATTGGTTGCGAGAGGTTACTGCACACCATTACCACTCACAGATTGGTTTCTAGAGGTTAATACACATCATTACTGCTCACCCATTGGTTGCCAGAGGTTACTGCACATCATTATTTCCACCCACTGATTGGCTGCTAGAGGTTACTGCACATTGTTCACACTCACTGATTGGTTGCTAGTGGTTACAGCACATCATTATTGCTCAGCCATCGGTTGCTAGAGGTTACGGCAAATCCTTACTGCTCCTGCTCACTGATTGGTTGCTAGAGGTTACTGCAAATCAATAACACTCACTGATTGGTTGCTAGAGGTTACTGCAAATCAATAACACTCACTGATTGGTTGCTAGAGGTTATTGCACATAATTACTGCTCACCCATGGGTTTCTAGAGGTTAGTGCAAATCAATACTGCTCACTGATTGGTTGCTAGAGATTACTGCACATAATACTGCTCACTGGTTGCTAGAGGTTGCTGCTCATCATTACCACTCACGTATTGGTTGCTAGAGGTTACTAAACAAAATTACCACTCACTGATTGGTTGCTGGAGATTACTGAACATCATTACTGTTAACTGATTGATTGCTGGAGATTACTGCACATAATTACTGCTCACTGAGTGATTGCTATATAGATTATGCTACAAACTCACACAGCAGTCCCCTTGCCAGAGTAGAAGTTTCGTCTTGCATTGCAGCAGAATTTAATCACTTACGGACCGCCCACCGCCATTATACGGCGGCACTTTGAAGTGGAATATCGTTGTTATGGCAGCAGCTACCTGGCATAACCCCGGTATCCATTTCTTCAGCGGGCGTTCCACTTTCAGATAAAAGTGGTCTCAGAGGCAGGTTCGTCGTGAGATCACTTTTATCGGTGGCGGGACGCTGCCCTCTGGTGCCCTCCGCCACTTACCTGAGCCGCCGGCAGCGGTGGAGGCGATTGGATCCTGTCCCCTCTGTGGTATGGAGCTGAATGAGGGGAAGATGGGCTCCACCTGGATCCATACCATTGCAGAGCGACGTCAACACATCACTTCCATCACTTTAACGTGCCCGTCCCGCCGAGCTCGCGTGCAGAAGCGAGTACATACACGAGTAGCGCCCACATATGAAAACTATGTTCAAACCACACATGTGAGGTATCGCTGCGATCATTAGAGCGAGAGAAATTATTCTATCCCTAGACCTCCTCTGTAACTCAAAATATGCAACCTGTAGTATTTTTTAAACGTCGCCTATGAAGATTTTTAAGGATAAAAGTTTGTCGCCATTCGACGAGCGGGCGCAATTTTGAAGCGTGACATGTTGGGTATCAATTTACTCGGCGTAACATTATCTTTCACAATATAAAAAAAAATTGGGCTAACTTTACTGTTGTCTTATTTTTTAATTAAAAAAAGTGTATTTTTCCAAAAAATTGTAGGACCGCTGCGCAAGTACGGTGTGACAGAAAGTATTGCAACGAACGCCATATTATTCTCTAGGATGTTAGAAAAAAAAAAAATATATATATAATTTTTTGGGGGTTTTAAGTAATTTTCTAGTAAAAGAAAGCTGATTTCAACTTTGAAAAATAGGACCGGTCCATAAGTGGTTAACATGTGGCAGAAAAGATGGGGTTAATGGAGCTGACCAAGATTACATTCAAATCAGTACTGTCACTGAGCAAGCAGAGAGGCAGAAATAATCAACTTTAGCTGCTAAAGCAGTGAAAGTTCAACTCACCTGTCTGCTCATCTATGCCGATCAGTGTAATATTCTAGTAATATCCTAGTAATGTTCATAGCAAACAGTGGCGATGAGTCCATAAAGGGCGCAGGAGTGCCGCCCCCCCTCTCCTGCACCTCTCTATCACCATAGATAGATTCATGCATTGTGTGAATCTATCTATGGTCGCTGCTGACACCCCCTATTCAGGTGCCCGGCCCATTTTCGGGGGGGGGGGGGGGGGTGGTTTTTTGGAAGCACCTGATTAGAGCCATAGGCTCTAATAGGTGCCCAAAAATGTGGGAAGCGGGCGCAACGCTGTGCGTTCGCTTCTCACTCAGCTGTATGTTAGCAAAGCGAAGGAATTCGCTTTGCTAACATTGAACCGCCTCTCAGCCAATCAGGTTGCCGGGTCTGTGTTACCTGTCACCTAACTGGCTGAAATGACAGGCGCTGTGGTTGGACACCTATCAGGTGTCCAATCATAGCAGAGGACGAGAGGAGGAGCGGGTGGGAGAAGACATCGGGGTCGGGGAAGAAATGGAGGACACTGGACACCACCCGCTGCCCACCCAAGACAAGGTAAGTGCCGGTGAGACGGCGGGCGGGGGGCAGAGTGGCAGCACTTGGGGCACGGTGGCAACATTTGGGGCATGGTGGCAGCACTTGTACTCGGGCAAATGCTCCCGATGCTTCCGCCAATACCTGGACAGTCAGCGGTGATCGACGCGTGGGGGAGTTACAAACTTCTCCCCCTGTGGCTTTCAGCTGCTTAGTGACATACAGTGGTGATCGGTGCTTGTAACCCCCCCACACGCGATCACCACTGACTGTCACCGCATCCTCCATGCCCCCTCCGTTCCGCTGTCCCCCTCCGCTGTCCCCCTCCGTTCCTCTGTCCCCCTCCGTTCCTCTGTCCCCCTCCGCTGTCCCCCTCCGTTCTGCTGTCCCCCTCCGTTCCTCTGTCCCCCTCCGCTGTCCCCCTCCGTTCCTCTGTCCCCCTCCCTTCCTCTGTCCCCCTCTCTTCCTCTGTCCCCCTCCGTTCCTCTGTCCTCTTCCGCTGTCCCCCTCTGTTCCACCGTTCCGCTGTCCCCCTCCGTTCCTCTGTCCCTCTCTCTTCCTCTGTCCCCCTCCGTTCCTCTGTCCCTCTCTCTTCCTCTGTCCCCCTCCGTTCCTCTGTCCCTCTCTCTTCCTCTGTCCCCCTCCGTTCTGTTGTCCCCCTCCGTTGTGCTGTCCCTCTCCATGTCCTCCTCCTTCCTTTGTGAATGGACAGAGTCAGCTGACTCTGTCCATTCACATAACTGAAACATTGTAACCTCCTGTGATTACGATGTCTCAGATTTATGAATGGAGAGGAGCCACTGTCTTCTCTCCATTCATTTTCAGTACAGCTGAGGATGCAGAGAAAGGGACTGGGGAGTCTCTGTCCTCCGTCTCTTTCCATGTCTCAAGGGGGAGATATCAGGGGTCTGTTAAGATCTCACCAAAGCCCCCCCAAGAGGGCTGATTTAAAAAAAAAAAAAACACATATTGCAATAAATAATAAAAAAAATATTATTGTAAAAAAAAATAAATGTAAATAAAAAAAAAAAACACACAGACACCATTCACCCCCCCCCCCCCCAAAAAAGAAAAAAAAAACACTGTCACGTGACATTAAAAAAAAAGTATCGGTAATCGGTATCGGCGAGTATTTGAAAAAAAGTATCGGTACTTGTACTCGGTCCTATAAAGTGGTATCGGGACAACCTTAGTGGCAACATTTGGGGCACAGTGGCAGCACTTGGGGCACGGTGGCAACATTTGGGGCACAGTGGCAGCACTTGGGGCACGGTGGCAACATTTGGGGCACAGTGGCAGCACTTGGGGCACGGTGGCAACATTTGGGGCACAGTGGCAGCGTTTGATGGGCACAGTGGCTGCGTTTGATGGGCACAGTGGCTGCGTTTGATGGGCACAGTGGCAGCGTTTGATGGGCACAGTGGAAGCGTTTGATGGGCACAGTGGCTGCGTTTGATGGGCACAGTGGCTGCGTTTGATGGGCACAGTGGCAGCGTTTGGTACAGTGAGGCTGCAATAGTTTTTTTTTCAGAATTTTTCACTTTGTTTGTGCCCCCCCCCAAAAAAAAATTTTTGAGCACCTCTGATAGCAAGCAAACGTCAGCTCACCCAAGCACATGTTCTCATTCACATTGTAATTTTTGCACCGCAGGCTTTCCTTGTCTTTGCTGCCTAGGAATGTCATTATCCTCTCTATGCGATCCCCACTCCACTCCTCCGTTCTCTGCCACTGCTTGTCATCGTGTCTCAGTCTCCACACGGCCAGCTCCGCTGTCAGGCATGGACATCTCCGGTCACTGCTTCCCTTTCCCTTCAGCTACAGCTGCATGTGCCAGAGAGCGATTGTTAGGATGTCGGGCCCCACAACAATGACAGGGCCCAGGGCAGCTGCCCCATTTGCACCTCCTTAACCACTTCAGGACCAGAAGGACTTGCCCCCTTAATGACCAGGCCATTTTTTGCGATTCATTACTGCGTCGCTTTAACTGACAATTGCGCGGTCGTGCGAAGCTGTACCTAAACAAAATTTCTGTCCTTTTTTTCCCCACAAATAGAGCTTTCTTTTGGTGGTATTTGATCACCTCTGCGGATTTTATTTTTTGCGCTATAAACAAAAAAAGACCGACAATTTTGAAAAAAACAAAAAAAACAATATTTTTTATTTTGTGCTTTAATAAATATCCCCCCCAAAAAAGAACAAAAAAAAACAAACAAATTTCTTCATCAGTTTATGCCGATACGTATTCTTCTACATATTTTTGGTAAAAGAAAATTTCAATAAGCGTAAATTGATTGGTTTGTGCAAAAGTTTTAGCATCTACAAAATAGGGGATATATTTATGGCATTTTAATTATTTATTTATATTTTACAAGTAATGACGACGATCTGTGATTTTTAGCAGGACTGCGACATTGCAGCGGACAAATTGGATACTATTTGTGGAAACAAAATGATACAGATTTTGTTTGGGGATAGTGTAGCATGACCGCACAATTGTCATTTAAAAGGTGACAGCGCTGAAAGCTGAAAATTGGCCTGGGCAGAAAGGGGTGTAAGTGCCTAGTATTAAAGTGGTTAAAGAATTTTTTTTTTTTTTTTTTTACTCTCCTCCGCTATGTGCCTTTCGTGTTATATCTTAGTCGCCCTGATTGCACCCTTACATTTCTTATCACATTCTTTGTAATGTTGGAATGCTGATGATGATCCCTCAGCCTTGTATTTTTTGAAGGCCTTCTCCTTTGCTTTTATATGCATTTTTACATTGGAGTTAAGCCACTCAGAACTTTTGTTAGCTTAAATGTATTTCCTATTGGCATGCATTGGCCAATACCTTTATTTAATATGCTCTTAAAGCACTCCCAATTTTCCTCCGTGTTCTTCATTCCTAAGATTTTATCCCATTTGACCACTTGCCGACTGGGCCATAGCTGAAAGACGGCTACAGCGCGGTAATGGATGGGAAATTTTGATGAGGTGCGGAATCCGCATAGAATTTGCTGTGAATTGCGCACCGCATCAGTGTGAGCCGGGCGTGAATTATTGGCCGGGACCTGCTAGCAAACTCCCGCTGTGTACAATCACAGGGGGTGTTGGGGGGGGGTGGGGTGTCGGGCGCACATCCTAAACCCAGGGACAGGTAGTGATGTACCAATACGTCGCTTTGCCTGTATGGCCTGTATCCGCAGTACATTGGGGCTGGGCGGTCAGCAAGTGGTTAATATATTTGCATGCCTGTATTAGGATGGGGGGTTCTAGTAAAAGAAGTATCATAGGGGTTCACAATGCCAGATGTACAAAATCCAGAGAGTAAGGAAAGGGGTGAGAGCCACCCTTCCTAATGCTGTTAAATTTATCTGCATTTACCTGACTGTTGGGGGGGATGAGTAGTCCCCCTCCGACTGCTCACCTAAACTAGGAAATGCAGCCGCTCAGAGCTATACACGCCTGGTTGGCTTTGTGTCGCCAGCAAAAAATAAATGGCATGTCGCACTCGGCAGGTGGTACCGGCATCGAACGCAACCCATTCAACCGTGCCACAACCGTGAGCAATGTACGCAGTTGCTATTCGGTGGGTCAAAGCAGGTGGTGAGGAGGCAACATATCGATGAGTTCTTATTCAAAGCAAACCTATCCAAAACTCGGGTGGTTCAAGCTTAGTGTCCAATTATTAAATAAATGTTGTACACGGGACTCAGATGGCAAGAAAAAAAAAAAACTGACAAGGATTACAACCCTCCATTACTCATCCAAAATGAGAAAAAAAAAAAGTTTTGCTTTTGGTTCTACTTTAATAATCTGCTTGGGGATGTCAGAGTAATGGCTGATCGATTTCTCCCGTCCTTCTTGTCTTTTTAGGCCTGTTTGATGTTCGCCACACAATTTAACCTGAGAAATGTCACTCTGACCTGGGGACCGAGTCGGACCGCCATAAACTGCCAGACTGTTCTGCTGACCTAACAGCCCCGGAGACAGTGGAGGAAAGAAGTGTGACTTTCTTATTTATTGTATTTGTTAGCTTATCCCTATCCAGGGAAGGATGTGATGGAAGTCCGGGACCATCCAATGTAAGGACCAGCAGAACAATCTATGGAAAGATGTCACCACCACGCCAATCTCCTGGTGAGAAGAAGATATAGAGGAAGAGTGTTATGGACAGGAAGACTTCCTCCAAAAGCTACTTTGCTCTTTGACTTTAATACAATGTAACATTCTGTAAACTATTGATACCAGTATGTACAGTATATGTATAATATGCTTAGGGGTGAAAGACTTCCCCATGTGACAAACCTTCATATAAGATACACGGGGCTGGACAAGGAAGGGGCAGTTGCCCTGGACACAGTCATTTCATATGGAAGACTCCCCTGTTCTCTGTATGTGGATAAGACAATCGGGGGCTCACATCATAGAGGTGCAATTTGTCATCTTCGCTCTGGGCGCTTGATGACCTTCTCCCAGCACCGAAGATACACCATCTATGCAACCAGCAAGCTCGTTCTCCATGACTTTGTAGTCAGCCATTGCAGACCAAGAGGAGGAGAAATAACAAGAATTTAAGATGTCCATGCACATTACAAACCCAATTATATAATATCTTTACCACTTTGCACTTTCCTTTAGATCAGCCTTTCCCAAACCCCTGCTAAGGCTTACTAGATCTTCAGCTTTCAGCTTGAGGCACATTGGTGTGATGATCACTGGGGGGGGGGCTCCCTAAATTTGTGGTCATCGGGCCGAATCCCAGATTAAAAGATCATTGGTGTCAGCGGTTACATATCTAAGATGCAGAAATTTCTCTCTGCTTAAGGTACTCCTGGCAACCTCTAAGGTAGCCATTCTCAAGCAGGGTTCCTCCAGAGGCTGCTCGGGGTTCCTTGAGCTGTGGTTGATTAACCATCCATCTAATGGTGTCTGCATAGTTCCAGGGCCAATGCAGGGTCACCACACCAATCTCTCAGAGAGCAGAAGATATAGAGGGAGGTGCTATGGACAGGAAGACGTTCTTCCAAAGGCTAGCTTGACCGTTGACTTTAATGTAACGTATTTAGTATATATGGACACTAGGAAAAGGCAAACAAAACAACCAACATATAGATAAATAAATAATGTCAATAATAAAAAATAAATGATGTTTCCTTGTGTTAGTGTATTTCTACTGTATAAGTGCTAAAGCATTGGAAATGAATGATAAATTCGAAGTTGCCCGTAAAGACGGAAAGTGTTTTTTTCACTCCGTGTCCGTCATGTTATCATTTGATATTTGACAACTGAAGGACAGGATTGGTTGCTGGAAGAAATGAGAAGACATTTCACACTAACGAACGATCACAAAGGAGGACGTACTCAGGTTCAGGCCGGTCTTGGACAGGAAGAAGACCTTCTGGCTGCCATTCATGCCGGCAAGGGCATTGCTAGGTCTGCAAAAGGTCTGGGGCTAGAGCCCATAGCAGTGGTCACCAACATTTTTGCAGGCCCGGGGGGGGGGGGGGGGGGGGGCACGCCGATGGTAAGCAATTTTTTGCGGGCAATGGCTGGTGTCAGGGTGATCGAAGCGCATTGTTTCTATTGTTACATTCTAATATATAATAAAGTGGTTCAACTCACCATAATGTATAATCAATGGGAGCCCTGGGCGTGTCACTTGCCACATCTCCTGCCACCAGATGCAGAGTGTCATTTGCTACCATTGCCTGTCACCAGATGCAGAGTGTCACTTGCCACATCTCCTGTCACCAGATGCAGAGTGTCTCTTGCCACCGTCGCCTGTCACCAGATGCAGAGTGTTACTTGCCACCGTCTCCTGTCACCACATGCAGAGTGTCACTTGCCACCGTCTCCTGTCACCACATGCAGAGTGTCACTTGCCACCGTCGCCTGTCACCACATGCAGAGTGTCACTTGCCACCGTCGCCTGTCACCAGATGCAGCGTGTCACTTGCCACCGTCGCCTGTCACCAGATGCAGCGTGTCACTTGCCACCGTCGCCTGTCACCAGATGCAGAGTGTCACTTGCCACCGTCGCCTGTCACCAGATGCAGAGTGTCCCTTGCCACCGTCGCCTGTCACCAGATGCAGAGTGTCACTTGCCACCGTCGCCTGTCACCACATGCAGAGTGTCACTTGCCACCGTCGCCTGTCACCAGATGCAGAGTGTCACTTGCCACCGTCGCCTGTCACCAGATGCAGCGTGTCACTTGCCACCGTCGCCTGTCACCAGATGCAGCGTGTCACTTGCCACCGTCGCCTGTCACCAGATGCAGAGTGTCACTTGCCACCGTCGCCTGTCACCAGATGCAGAGTGTCCCTTGCCACCGTCGCCTGTCACCAGATGCAGAGTGTCACTTGCCACCGTCGCCTGTCACCACATGCAGAGTGTCACTTGCCACCGTCGCCTGTCACCACATGCAGAGTGTCACTTGCCACCGTCGCCTGTCACCACATGCAGAGTGTCACTTGCCACCGTCGCCTGTCACCAGATGTAACGTGTCACTTGCCACCGTCGCCTGTCACCAGATGTAACGTGTCACTTGCCACCGTCGCCTGTCACCAGATGCAGAGTGTCACTTGCCACCATCGCCTGTCACCAGATGCAGCGTGTCACTTGCCACCGTCGCCTGTCACCAGATGCAGCGTGTCACTTGCCACCGTCGCCTGTCACCAGATGCAGCGTGTCACTTGCCACCGTCGCCTGTCACCAGATGCAGAGTGTCACTTGCCACCGTCGCCTGTCACCAGATGCAGAGTGTCCCTTGCCACCGTCGCCTGTCACCAGATGCAGAGTGTCACTTGCCACCGTCGCCTGTCACCACATGCAGAGTGTCACTTGCCACCGTCGCCTGTCACCAGATGCAGAGTGTCACTTGCCACCGTCGCCTGTCACCACATGCAGAGTGTCACTTGCCACCGTCGCCTGTCACCAGATGCAACTTGTCACTTGCCACCATCGCCTGTCACCAGATGCAGCGTGTCACTTGCCACCGTCGCCTGTCACCAGATGCAGCGTGTCACTTTCCACCGTCGCCTGTCACCAGATGCAGCGTGTCACTTTCCACCGTCGCCTGTCACCAGATGCAGAGTGTCACTTGCCACCGTCGCCTGTCACCAGATGCAGCGTGTCACTTGCCACCGTCGCCTGTCACCAGATGCAGAGTGTCACTTGCCACATCTCCTGTCACCAGATGCAGAGTGTCTCTTGCCACCATTGCCTGTCACCAGATGCAGAGTGTCACTTGCCCCTGTCGCCTGTCACCAGATGCAGAGTGTTACTTGCCCCTGTCTCCTGTCACCAGATGCAGAGTGTCACTTGCCACCGTCGCCTGTCACCAGATACAGGGTGTCACTTGCCACCGTCGCCTGTCACCATATGTAACGTGTCACTTGCCACCGTCGCCTGTCACCAGATGCAGAGTGTCACTTGCCACCGTCGCCTGTCACCAGATGTAACGTGTCACTTGCCACCGTCGCCTGTCACCAGATGCAGCGTGTCACTTGCCACCATCGCCTGTCACCAGATGCAACGTGTCACTTGCCACATCTCCTGTCACCAGATGCAGAGTGTCTCTTGCCACCATTGCCTGTCACCAGATGCAGAGTGTCACTTGCCCCTGTCGCCTGTCACCAGATGCAGAGTGTTACTTGCCCCTGTCTCCTGTCACCAGATGCAGAGTGTCACTTGCCACCGTCGCCTGTCACCAGATGTAACGTGTCACTTGCCACCGTCGCCTGTCACCAGATGCAGAGTGTCACTTGCCACCGTCGCCTGTCACCAGATACAGGGTGTCACTTGCCACCGTCGCCTGTCACCATATGTAACGTGTCACTTGCCACCGTCGCCTGTCACCAGATGCAGAGTGTCACTTGCCACCGTCGCCTGTCACCAGATACAGGGTGTCACTTGCCACCGTCGCCTGTCACCAGATGTAACGTGTCACTTGCCACCGTCGCCTGTCACCAGATGCAGCGTGTCACTTGCCACCATCGCCTGTCACCAGATGCAGCATGTCACTTGCCACATCTCCTGTCACCAGATGCAGAGTGTCTCTTGCCACCATTGCCTGTCACCAGATGCAGAGTGTCACTTGCCCCTGTCGCCTGTCACCAGATGCAGAGTGTTACTTGCCCCTGTCTCCTGTCACCAGATGCAGAGTGTCACTTGCCACCGTCGCCTGTCACCAGATACAGGGTGTCACTTGCCACCGTCGCCTGTCACCAGATGTAACGTGTCACTTGCCACCGTCGCCTGTCACCAGATGCAGAGTGTCACTTGCCACCGTCGCCTGTCACCAGATGCAGCGTGTCACTTGCCACCATCGCCTGTCACCAGATGCAGAGTGTCACTTTCCACCGTCGCCTGTCATCAGATGCAGAGTGTCTCTTGCCACTGTCCCCTGTCACCAGATGCAGAGTGTCCCTTGCCACCGTCGCCTGTCACCAGATGTAGAGTGTCACTTGCCACCGTCGCCTGTCACCAGATGCAGAGTGTCACTTTCCACCGTCGCCTGTCACCAGATGCAGAGTGTCCCTTGCCACCGTCGCCTGTCACCAGATGCAGAGTGTCACTTGCCACCGTCGCCTGTCACCACATGCAGCGTGTCACTTGCCACCGTCGCCTGTCACCAGATGCAACGTGTCACTTGCCACCGTCGCCTGTCACCAGATGCAGTGTGTCACTTGCCACCGTCGCCTGTCACCAGATGCAACGTGTCACTTGCCAACGTCGCCTGTCACCAGATGCAGCGTGTCACTTGCCACCGTCGCCTGTCACCAGATGCAGCGTGTCACTTGCCAACGTCGCCTGTCACCAGATGCAGCGTGTCACTTGCCACCGTCGCCTGTCACCAGATGCAGTGTGTCACTTGCCAACGTCGCCTGTCACCAGATGCAGCGTGTCACTTGCCACCATCGCCTGTCACCAGATGCAGTGTGTCACTTGCCACCGTCGCCTGTCACCAGATGCAACGTGTCACTTGCCAACGTCGCCTGTCACCAGATGCAGCGTGTCACTTGCCACCGTCGCCTGTCACCAGATGCAACGTGTCACTTGCCACCGTCGCCTGTCACCAGATGCAGAGTGTCACTTGCCACCGTCGCCTGTCACCAGATGCAGTGTGTCACTTGCCACCGTCGCCTGTCACCAGATGCAGAGTGTCACTTGCCACAGTCGCCTGTCACCAGATGCAGAGTGTCACTTGCCACCGTCGCCTGTCACCAGATGCAGAGTGTCACTTGCCACCGTTGCCTGTCACCAGATGCAGAGTGTCACTTGCCACCGTCGCCTGTCACCAGATGCAGAGTGTCAATTGCCACAGTCACCTGTCACCAGATGCAGAGTGTCACTTGCCACATCTCCTGTCACCAGATGCAGAGTGTCACTTGCCACCGTCACCTGTCAACAGATGAAGCCTGTCACTTGCCACCGTCGCCTGTCACCAGATGCAGCGTGTCACTTGCCACCGTCGCCTGTCACCAGATGCAGAGTGTCTCTTGCCACCGTTGCCTGTCACCAGATGCAGAGTGTCACTTGCCACCGTCGCCTGTCACCAGATACAGGGTGTCACTTGCCACCGTCGCCTGTCACCAGATGTAACGTGTCACTTGCCACCGTCGCCTGTCACCAGATGCAGAGTGTCACTTGCCACCGTCGCCTGTCACCAGATGCAACTTGTCACTTGCCACCATCGCCTGTCACCAGATGCAGCGTGTCACTTGCCACCGTCGCCTGTCACCAGATGCAGAGTGTCCCTTGCCACCGTCGCCTGTCACCAGATGCAGAGTGTCCCTTGCCACCGTCGCCTGTCACCAGATGCAGAGTGTCACTTTCCACCGTCGCCTGTCACCAGATGCAGAGTGTCCCTTGCCACCGTCGCCTGTCACCAGATGCAGCGTGTCACTTGCCACCGTCGCCTGTCACCAGATGCAGAGTGTCACTTGCCACATCTCCTGTCACCAGATGCAGAGTGTCACTTGCCACCGTCGCCTGTCACCAGATGCAGCGTGTCACTTGCCACCGTCGCCTGTCACCAGATGCAGAGTGTCACTTGCCACATCTCCTGTCACCAGATGCAGAGTGTCTCTTGCCACCATTGCCTGTCACCAGATGCAGAGTGTCACTTGCCCCTGTCGCCTGTCACCAGATGCAGAGTGTTACTTGCCCCTGTCTCCTGTCACCAGATGCAGAGTGTCACTTGCCACCGTCGCCTGTCACCAGATACAGGGTGTCACTTGCCACCGTCGCCTGTCACCATATGTAACGTGTCACTTGCCACCGTCGCCTGTCACCAGATGCAGAGTGTCACTTGCCACCGTCGCCTGTCACCAGATACAGGGTGTCACTTGCCACCGTCGCCTGTCACCAGATGTAACGTGTCACTTGCCACCGTCGCCTGTCACCAGATGCAGCGTGTCACTTGCCACCATCGCCTGTCACCAGATGCAGCGTGTCACTTGCCACATCTCCTGTCACCAGATGCAGAGTGTCTCTTGCCACCATTGCCTGTCACCAGATGCAGAGTGTCACTTGCCCCTGTCGCCTGTCACCAGATGCAGAGTGTCACTTGCCACCGTCGCCTGTCACCAGATACAGGGTGTCACTTGCCACCGTCGCCTGTCACCATATGTAACGTGTCACTTGCCACCGTCGCCTGTCACCAGATGCAGAGTGTCACTTGCCACCGTCGCCTGTCACCAGATACAGGGTGTCACTTGCCACCGTCGCCTGTCACCAGATGTAACGTGTCACTTTCCACCGTCGCCTGTCACCAGATGCAGCGTGTCACTTGCCACCATCGCCTGTCACCAGATGCAGAGTGTCACTTTCCACCGTCGCCTGTCACCAGATGCAGAGTGTCCCTTGCCACCGTCGCCTGTCACCAGATGCAGAGTGTCCCTTGCCACCGTCGCCTGTCACCAGATGCAGAGTGTCACTTGCCACCGTCGCCTGTCACCAGATGCAGAGTGTCACTTTCCACCGTCGCCTGTCACCAGATGCAGAGTGTCCCTTGCCACCGTCGCCTGTCACCAGATGCAGAGTGTCACTTGCCACCGTCGCCTGTCACCACATGCAGCGTGTCACTTGCCACCGTCGCCTGTCACCAGATGCAACGTGTCACTTGCCACCGTCGCCTGTCACCAGATGCAGTGTGTCACTTGCCACCGTCGCCTGTCACCAGATGCAACGTGTCACTTGCCACCGTCGCCTGTCACCAGATGCAGCGTGTCACTTGCCACCGTCGCCTGTCACCAGATGCAACGTGTCACTTGCCACCGTCGCCTGTCACCAGATGCAGTGTGTCACTTGCCACCGTCGCCTGTCACCAGATGCAACGTGTCACTTGCCACCGTCGCCTGTCACCAGATGCAACGTGTCACTTGCCACCGTCGCCTGTCACCAGATGCAGTGTGTCACTTGCCACCGTCGCCTGTCACCAGATGCAACGTGTCACTTGCCAACGTCGCCTGTCACCAGATGCAGCGTGTCACTTGCCACCGTCGCCTGTCACCAGATGCAGCGTGTCACTTGCCACCGTCGCCTGTCACCAGATGCAACGTGTCACTTGCCACCGTCGCCTGTCACCAGATGCAGAGTGTCACTTGCCACCGTCGCCTGTCACCAGATGCAGTGTGTCACTTGCCACCGTCGCCTGTCACCAGATGCAGAGTGTCACTTGCCACAGTCGCCTGTCACCAGATGCAGAGTGTCACTTGCCACGGTCGCCTGTCACCAGATGCAGAGTGTCACTTGCCACAGTCGCCTGTCACCAGATGCAGAGTGTCACTTGCCACGGTCGCCTGTCACCAGATGCAGAGTGTCAATTGCCACAGTCACCTGTCACCAGATGCAGAGTGTCACTTGCCACCGTCGCCTGTCACCAGATGCAGAGTGTCAATTGCCACAGTCACCTGTCACCAGATGCAGAGTGTCACTTGCCACCGTCGCCTGTCACCAGATGCAGCGTGTCACTTGCCACCGTCGCCTGTCACCAGATGCAGAGTGTCACTTGCCACCGTCGCCTGTCACCAGATGCAGAGTGTCACTTGCCACATCTCCTGTCACCAGATGCAGAGTGTCACTTGCCACCGTCACCTGTCAACAGATGAAGCGTGTCACTTGCCACCGTCGCCTGTCACCAGATGCAGCGTGTCACTTGCCACCGTCGCCTGTCACCAGATGCAGCGTGTCACTTGCCACCGTCGCCTGTCACCAGATGCAGAGTGTCTCTTGCCACATCTCCTGTCACCAGATGCAGAGTGTCACTTGCCACATCTCCTGTCACCAGATGCAGAGTGTCTCTTGCCACCATTGCCTGTCACCAGATGCAGAGTGTCACTTGCCACCGTCGCCTGTCACCAGATACAGGGTGTCACTTGCCACCGTCGCCTGTCACCAGATGTAACGTGTCACTTGCCACCGTCGCCTGTCACCAGATGCAGAGTGTCACTTGCCACCGTCGCCTGTCACCAGATGCAACTTGTCACTTGCCACCATCGCCTGTCACCAGATGCAGCGTGTCACTTGCCACCGTCGCCTGTCACCAGATGCAGCGTGTCACTTGCCACCGTCGCCTGTCACCAGATGCAGAGTGTCCCTTGCCACCGTCGCCTGTCACCAGATGCAGAGTGTCACTTGCCACCGTCGCCTGTCACCAGATGCAGAGTGTCACTTGCCACCGTCTCCTGTCACCAGATGCAGAGTGTCACTTGCCACATCTCCTGTCACCACATGCAGAGTGTCCCTTGCCACCGTCGCCTGTCACCAGATGCAGAGTGTCACTTGCCACCGTCGCCTGTCACCAGATGCAGAGTGTCAATTGCCACAGTCACCTGTCACCAGATGTAACGTGTCACTTGCCACCGTCGCCTGTCACCAGATGCAGCGTGTCACTTGCCACCGTCGCCTGTCACCAGATGCAACGTGTCACTTGCCACCGTCGCCTGTCACCAGATGCAGAGTGTCACTTGCCACCGTCGCCTGTCACCAGATGCAGTGTGTCACTTGCCACCGTCGCCTGTCACCAGATGCAGAGTGTCACTTGCCACAGTCGCCTGTCACCAGATGCAGAGTGTCACTTGCCACGGTCGCCTGTCACCAGATGCAGAGTGTCACTTGCCACAGTCGCCTGTCACCAGATGCAGAGTGTCACTTGCCACGGTCGCCTGTCACCAGATGCAGAGTGTCAATTGCCACAGTCACCTGTCACCAGATGCAGAGTGTCACTTGCCACCGTCGCCTGTCACCAGATGCAGAGTGTCAATTGCCACAGTCACCTGTCACCAGATGCAGAGTGTCACTTGCCACCGTCGCCTGTCACCAGATGCAGCGTGTCACTTGCCACCGTCGCCTGTCACCAGATGCAGAGTGTCACTTGCCACCGTCGCCTGTCACCAGATGCAGAGTGTCACTTGCCACATCTCCTGTCACCAGATGCAGAGTGTCACTTGCCACCGTCACCTGTCAACAGATGAAGCGTGTCACTTGCCACCGTCGCCTGTCACCAGATGCAGCGTGTCACTTGCCACCGTCGCCTGTCACCAGATGCAGCGTGTCACTTGCCACCGTCGCCTGTCACCAGATGCAGAGTGTCTCTTGCCACATCTCCTGTCACCAGATGCAGAGTGTCACTTGCCACATCTCCTGTCACCAGATGCAGAGTGTCTCTTGCCACCATTGCCTGTCACCAGATGCAGAGTGTCACTTGCCACCGTCGCCTGTCACCAGATACAGGGTGTCACTTGCCACCGTCGCCTGTCACCAGATGTAACGTGTCACTTGCCACCGTCGCCTGTCACCAGATGCAGAGTGTCACTTGCCACCGTCGCCTGTCACCAGATGCAACTTGTCACTTGCCACCATCGCCTGTCACCAGATGCAGCGTGTCACTTGCCACCGTCGCCTGTCACCAGATGCAGCGTGTCACTTGCCACCGTCGCCTGTCACCAGATGCAGAGTGTCCCTTGCCACCGTCGCCTGTCACCAGATGCAGAGTGTCACTTGCCACCGTCGCCTGTCACCAGATGCAGAGTGTCACTTGCCACCGTCTCCTGTCACCAGATGCAGAGTGTCACTTGCCACATCTCCTGTCACCACATGCAGAGTGTCCCTTGCCACCGTCGCCTGTCACCAGATGCAGAGTGTCACTTGCCACCGTCGCCTGTCACCAGATGCAGAGTGTCACTTGCCACCGTCGCCTGTCACCACATGCAGAGTGTCACTTGCCATCGTCGCTTGTCACCAGATGCAGAGTGTCACTTGCCATCGTCGCCTGTCACCAGATGCAGAGTGTCACTTGCCATCGTCGCCTGTCACCAGATGCAGAGTGTCACTTGCCACATCTCCTGTCACCAGATGCAGAGTGTCACTTGCCACCGTCACCTGTCAACAGATGAAGCGTGTCACTTGCCACCGTCGCCTGTCACCAGATGCAGCGTGTCACTTGCCACCGTCGCCTGTCACCAGATGCAGCGTGTCACTTGCCACCGTCGCCTGTCACCAGATGCAGAGTGTCTCTTGCCACATCTCCTGTCACCAGATGCAGAGTGTCACTTGCCACATCTCCTGTCACCAGATGCAGAGTGTCTCTTGCCACCATTGCCTGTCACCAGATGCAGAGTGTCACTTGCCACCGTCGCCTGTCACCAGATGCAGAGTGTCTCTTGCCACATCTCCTGTCACCAGATGCAGAGTGTCACTTGCCACATCTCCTGTCACCAGATGCAGAGTGTCTCTTGCCACCATTGCCTGTCACCAGATACAGGGTGTCACTTGCCACCGTCGCCTGTCACCAGATGTAACGTGTCACTTGCCACCGTCGCCTGTCACCAGATGCAGAGTGTCACTTGCCACCGTCGCCTGTCACCAGATGCAACTTGTCACTTGCCACCATCGCCTGTCACCAGATGCAGCGTGTCACTTGCCACCGTCGCCTGTCACCAGATGCAGCGTGTCACTTGCCACCGTCGCCTGTCACCAGATGCAGAGTGTCCCTTGCCACCGTCGCCTGTCACCAGATGCAGAGTGTCACTTGCCACCGTCGCCTGTCACCAGATGCAGAGTGTCACTTGCCACCGTCTCCTGTCACCAGATGCAGAGTGTCACTTGCCACATCTCCTGTCACCACATGCAGAGTGTCCCTTGCCACCGTCGCCTGTCACCAGATGCAGAGTGTCACTTGCCACCGTCGCCTGTCACCAGATGCAGAGTGTCACTTGCCACCGTCGCCTGTCACCACATGCAGAGTGTCACTTGCCATCGTCGCCTGTCACCAGATGCAGAGTGTCACTTGCCATCGTCGCCTGTCACCAGATGCAGAGTGTCACTTGCCACCGTCGCCTGTCACCAGAGGCAGCGTGTCACTTGCCACCGTCGCCTGTCACCAGATGCAGAGTGTCACTTGCCACCGTCGCCTGTCACCAGATGCAGAGTGTCACTTGCCACCGTCACCTGTCACCAGATGCAGAGTGTCACTTGCCACAGTCACCTGTCACCAGATGCAGCGTGTCACTTGCCACAGTCGCCTGTCACCAGATGCAGAGTGTCACTTGCCACAGTCGCCTGTCACCAGATGCAGAGTGTCCCTTGCCACCGTCGCCTGTCACCAGATGCAGAGTGTCACTTGCCACAGTCGCCTGTCACCAGATGCAGAGTGTCACTTGCCACAGTCACCTGTCACCAGATGCAGCGTGTCACTTGCCACCGTCGCCTGTCACCAGATGCAGCATCCTATAAAGAATAAGTTCACTTTTAAAAAAAAATAAAATAAATCCACTTTCTCCCAGATAACACCACTGAAAAGCAAGAGAGAATCCAACACCTTCGTTCTTCCACCCCAGGGCCGTTCTCCCTTGCAATGTCATTGGCTTAACCACTTCAGCCCTGGAAGGTTTACCCCCCTTCCTGACCAGGCCATTTTTTGCAATGTGGCAGTGCGTTACTTTAACTGACAATTGCGTGGTCGTGCGACGCTGTACCCAAATAAAATTGATGTCCTTTTTTCCCAGAAACAGAGCTTTCATTTGGTGGTATTTGATCACCGGTTTTTATTTTTTATGCGCTATAAACAAAAAGGACCGACAATTTGAAAAAGTTTTTGCTTTCTTCTGTAAAACACATCCATTAAAAATAAATGTAAAATAATAAAATTTCTTCATCAATTTAGAACATATATTCTTGTTACTGTTTTTTTTTTTTTAAATCCCAATAAGTGTATATTGATTAGTTTGAGCAAAAGTTATTGTGTCTACAAACTATGAGGGAGAGAGAGAGAGAGAGAAGAGAGAGAGAGAGAGACAGAGAGAGAGAGAGAGAGAGAGAGAGAGAGAGAGAGAGAGAGAGAGAGAGAGAGAGAGAGAGAGAGAGAGAGAGAGAGAGAGAGAGAGAGAGAGAGAGAGAGAGAGAGAGACAGAGAGAGAGGGGGAGGGAGAGAGGGAGGGAGGGAGAGAGAGAGAGGAGAGAGAGGGAGAGAGAGAGAGAGATTTTTCCCCCCCTTAGAAGCACCTTAACTCTTCCATAGCCCCAAAAGCCACCCCCTGCATACCGGTGATGCCCACTTGTTCCAGCAACAGTTGGGTGCCCTTCGGGGGTTGGTGTTTCTGTGAGGTTGAGTCTTCGGGATGTTCTTTATCAGAACTGACATCCTCTCTGTTTTCCATTGTGAATTTATTAAGTTCTGCCATTTTCTCAATCAGAGTGTCCATGGTATCTTTACAGGTCTGCAGGCTGCTGGCACTGGTCACCTCCAACAAGTGGGCCTGGGTGGATTTGATGATCTTCATCTTGATACTGTTGGTAATTGGTGGGAAAGATATAACCGCATATTTTGCATTGACTATGCATGGGTATTTGTCTATGTCGTCCATCAGATGAAGATACTTGTGCAGTCCGGAGACATTTTTTCATTTCTTTTCCTTCCTCTGGGTGTTCTGGTAGATCATAAGCTTAATAATAGCCTGCAATGCCAAGCTGCAGCTTCCAAAGCGAGCAAAGTCCTTTCTTGTATTAGGAGAGGTATGGACTCCAGAGAGAGAGATATTTTACCCCTGTACAAAAAATTAGTAAGAAGTCCTTGGTGGTGAAACGCATAGGGCGGAGCAACGCGCTTGCATCATCGTGTTTCGGAAGTGACGGGTAACGCCATTTCTACTAGCCGACGAGTTCTTGTATATTGCACAATCTTCTTTTATCCATGTAAATGATATTTTTTAAATTAAATAAACGCTTTTAAGGGTTTTATGCTATTTCGCTTTATAATATTCTTTCATGCCACTGTTAATGTCTGGGAGAATGGCCTGGAGCATATAGTTTATTGTCCATGCCTGTGGATGCCCTGGAGGAGTATTTGTATCCTGCCTATTTGATCTTTCTTTAAAGAGAAGCTCCCTGTGTTCTGTTAAGAGCATATCTTACTTTCTTTGATGGTGGTCTTCATCTTAGAATGTTAATACTGGTTTTGGGGGTCAAGTTTGTTTCACACTGGAGACACTGGGAGCACAGAGCACACTGGGGAGTACAGGGCACACTGGGGACACTGGGAGCACAGAGCACACTGGAGGCACTGGGAGCACAGGGCACACTGGAGGCACTGGGGAGTACAGGGCATACTGGGGACACTGGGGAGTACGGGGCACACTGGAGACACTGGGAGCACAGGGCACCCTGGAGACACTGGGAGCACTGGAGAGCACAGGATGCACTGGAGACATTGGGTGCATTTGAGACACTGGGGCACACAGGGCACACTGGAGTCACTGGGGAGCACAGGGCACACTGGAAACACTGGTGAGCACAGGGCACATTGGAGACACTGCTGGGGTGCACAGGATGCACTGGAGACACTGGGAGCACAAGGCACTCCGGAGGCACTGGGGAGTACGAGGCACACTGGAGAGCACAGGGCACACTGGAAACACTGGGGAGCACAGGGCACACTGGAAACACTGGGGAGCACAGGACACACTGGAGACACTGGGAGCATAGGCACACTGGAGACAGTGGGGAGCACAGAGCACACTGGGGACACTGGAGAGCACAGAGCACACTGGAGACACTGGGAGCACAAGACTCACTGGGGAAACTGAGGAACACGGAGGACACTGGAGACACTGGGAGCACAGAGCACACTGGAGACACTGGGGAGTACAGGGCATACTGGGGACACTGGGGAGTACAGGGCACACTGGAGACACTGGGAGCACAAGGCACACTAGAAACACTGGGAGCATAGAGCACACTGGGGACACTGGGGAGAACAGAGCACACTGGGGACACTGGGGAGCACAGAGCACACTGGAGACACTGGGAACACAGAGTACACTGGAGACACTGGGAGCACAAGACTCACTGGGGAAACTGAGGAACACAAAGGACACTGGAGACACTGGGAGCACAGAGCACACTGGAGACACTATGAGCACAGAGCACACTGGGGAGTACAGAGCACATTGGAGACACTGGGAGCACAGGACACACAGGAAACACTGGGAGCACAGGACACAATGGAGACACTGGCAGCACAGGGCACACTGGAAACACTGGGAGCACAGGGCACACTCCCTAGGGAGGTACCCCTAGGGGCACTGGGGAGCACAGAGCGCACTGGAGACACTGGGGGCACAGGGCTCACTAGAAAAACTGGGGAGCACAGGACACACTGGAGACACTGGGAGCAAAGGCACATTGGAGGCACTGGCAGCACAAGGCACACTGGAGGCACTGGGGAGCACAGGGCACACTGGAAACACTGGGAAGAACAGGGCAAACTGGAAAAACTGGGGAGCACAGGACACACTGGAGACACTGGGAGCAAAGGCACACTGGAGACACTGGCAGCACAGGACACACTGGAGACACTGGGGAGCACATGGAACACTGGAGACACTGGGGAGCACAGGGCACACTGGAAAAACTGGGGAGCACAGGACACACCGGAGACACTGGGAGCAAAGGCACACTGGAGACACTGGGGAGTACAGGGCATACTGGGGACACTGGGGAGTACAGGGCACACTGGAGACACTGGGAGCACAAGGCACACTAGAAACACTGGGAGCATAGAGCACACTGGGGACACTGGGGAGAACAGAGCACACTGGGGACACTGGGGAGCACAGAGCACACTGGAGACACTGGGAACACAGAGTACACTGGAGACACTGGGAGCACAAGACTCACTGGGGAAACTGAGGAACACAAAGGACACTGGAGACACTGGGAGCACAGAGCACACTGGAGACACTATGAGCACAGAGCACACTGGGGAGTACAGAGCACATTGGAGACACTGGGAGCACAGGACACACAGGAAACACTGGGAGCACAGGACACAATGGAGACACTGGCAGCACAGGGCACACTGGAAACACTGGGAGCACAGGGCACACTCCCTAGGGAGGTACCCCTAGGGGCACTGGGGAGCACAGAGCGCACTGGAGACACTGGGGGCACAGGGCTCACTAGAAAAACTGGGGAGCACAGGACACACTGGAGACACTGGGAGCAAAGGCACATTGGAGGCACTGGCAGCACAAGGCACACTGGAGGCACTGGGGAGCACAGGGCACACTGGAAACACTGGGAAGAACAGGGCAAACTGGAAAAACTGGGGAGCACAGGACACACTGGAGACACTGGGAGCAAAGGCACACTGGAGACACTGGCAGCACAGGACACACTGGAGACACTGGGGAGCACATGGAACACTGGAGACACTGGGGAACACAGGGCACACTGGAAAAACTGGGGAGCACAGGACACACCGGAGACACTGGGAGAAAAGGCACACTGGAGACACTTGGGAGCACAGGACACACTGGAAACACTGGCAGTACAGGGCACACTAGAAACACTGGGAGCACAGGGCACACAGGAGTCACTGGGGTGCACAAGATTCATTGGAGACACTGGGAGCACTGGAGAGCACAGGATGCACTGGAGACATTGGGTGCATTGGAGACACTGGGGCACACAGTGTAGATACTTGCCAGCACACCAAGGATCAGCACAGGATGGCGTCCAAGCGGTTTAGTTTATTGCATGATCACAACACAAAGAGGTGCGTTTCGGAGTCATTCAGGACCCCTTCGTCAGGTATGTGATGAGGCACACAGGGCACACTGGAGTCACTGGGGAGCACAGGGCACACTGGAAACACTGGTGAGCACAGGGCACATTGGAGACACTGCTGGGGTGCACAGGATGCACTGAAGACACTGGGGAGCACAAGGCACACCGGAGGCACTGGGGAGTACGGGGCACACTGGAGACACTGGGAAGCACAGGATGCACTGGAGACACTGGGGAGCACAAGGCACACCGGAGGCACTGGGGAGTACGGGGCACACTGGAGACACTGGGGAGCACAGGGCACATTGGAGTCACTTGGGAGCACAGGGCACACTGGAAACATTGGGGAGCACAGGGCACATTGGAGACACTGCTGGGGTGCACAGGATGCACTGGAGACACTGGGAGCACAAGGCACACCAGACGCACTAGGGAGCACAGGGCACACTGGAAACACTGGGGAGCACAGGACACACTGGAGACACTGGGAGCATAGGGACACTGGAGACAGTGGGGAACATAGGGCACTCTGAAGACACTGAGGTGGACTGGGGTGCACAGGTCACCATGCTTAGCCCTTCCCTATCTATTCTCCTAATGGTCCAAGGTCAGATCAGCCAACTTATGCCTCTTTCCACGGTCAGATCCTCTGTCTTCTTTCTCTTACCCCAACCCATGATTGCCTTCCTTCTGCCACCCCCTCTTACACTTTGTCTCCTCTCGGTTTCCTCTGCAGTCAGGTTCTACTCTGCTTTGTCTTACTCTCCCAATATTCCCCCTAGCTCCTCCTATGCGCAACTCCCACTCTGCCTCCTCTAGTCCCCCTGATCACACCTGTTAATGTCCTACATTGAACTCTTTAAACAAGTCCTTGTTTAGCCTCTACTTTCTTCCCTTATTGTCTATGGTGTCTCCCATCCCGTATTTTCTCCCAGGGGTCATGGATTAGGTCCCTCTACCTGCTATATCTCTCTCAATGTTTCTCTAGCCCCTCCCATGAGCAGCTCCCACCCATCTGTTAATGTCCTAAATCTGTTAAACTCTTCCACCAAGTCCTTGACCAGCTGTCTATAGTTAACTTTGTGATGGACCGCCTGGCACTCCGCCAAACAGTGCCTCCTGCCCTCCAAACCTTTCCAGCAGACCGAGAGCTAATACCAGCCCTTTTACCCCAAGCATCGTACGCATACAGGACGTTGAAGTAAAAACTGTTTATTGAAAAGAAATACAGGTTTTTTTATACACTTCAAAAATAGGAGCAGTCACCACATGAACAATGCAAACTTCAATCCCCTGAATTCCTTTGTCTGGGGGAGCACTAGGAAGGATGATATGGATTTCCTGGCAGAGATTATTTGCTCTGATCCAGTGGTGCATTTCTACAATCCTTGGGCCCCCCAAAGGTGTTCCAGGTCTACGCAGTTTAAGGTTAAACCTCTTTTATTCTAATTGTAATGAGTGGCAACGTGTCTTGTTAAACTCCCTTCCGCAAAAAAGTTTTCTCCCTATTGTGGGGTCACCAGTACAGTATTTGTAAATTGAAATCATATCCCCTCTCAAGCGTCTCTTCTCCAGAGAGAATAAGTTCAGTGCTCTCAACCTTTCCTCATAACAAAGATCCTCCAGACCCTTTATTAGCTTTGTTGCCCTTCTTTGTACTCGCTCCATTTCCAGTACATCCTTCCTGAGGACTGGTGCCCAGAACTGGACAGCATACTCCAGGTGCGGCCGGACCAGAGTCTTGTAGAGCGGGAGAATTATCATTTTATCTCTGGAGTTGATCCCCTTTTTAATTCCAATATTCTGTTTGCTTTGTTAGCAGCAGCTTGGCATTGCATGTCATTGCTGAGCCTATCATCTACTAGGACCCCCAGGTCCTTTTCCATCCTAGATTCCCCCAGAGGTTCTCCCCCCAGTCTATAGATTGCATTCATATTTTTGCCACCCAAATGCATTATTTTACATTCTTCTACATTGAACCTCATTTGCCATGTAGTCACCCACCCCATTAATTTGTTCAGATCTTTTTGCAAGGTTTCCACATCCTGCGGAGAAGTTATTGCCCTGCTTAGCTTAGTATCGTCTGCAAATACAGAGATTGAACTGTTTATCCCATCCTCCAGGTCGTTTATGAACATATTTAATAGGATTGGTCCCAGCACAGAACCCTGGGGGACCCCACTACCCACCCCTGACCATTCTGAGTACTCCCCATTTATCACCACCCTCTGAACACACCCTTGTAGCCAGTTTTCAATCCTTGTACTCACCCTATGGTCCATGCCAACGCACCCTATTTTGTACAGTAAACGTTTATGGGGAACTGTGTCAAATGCTTTTGCAAAATCCAGATACACCACGTCTACGGGCCTTCCTTTATCTAGATGGCGACTCAATCATTAAATATCTCCTTCTACGTCTTGTGTGCTTCTGTTGGGAATTGAACTGAAGACCGCAGTGCTGCAAACGAACAATTAAACCCAATGGAAAACACGAGCTCCATATAACTTGACATGAACAGAACAGAATTGCCTTCTTTTGCAGCAATATTCGGTGTGTTCTGCATCGGCATCTTGCAGCAAAATCCGTTCTCCGGTGAAGAGTTGTAGTTCCCCGGCGCTGGCATTGAGTGGCGCTGTTGCACTGCGGTTCCCCCTCTTATCACAAGTCTGGGATCTCAGCCTCGCCATTAAACTGTTTATCTAAAATTCACACACCTCCAGCGCCTCTCCAATGAATTTGGCAGCCTTTTTTTTCTGTCGTTTTTTGCTAATTGCTGCACATTCTCTGTTGCATTGTGTGTGGGCTCTTGCTGCAGAGGTGTGCTGTATATACTCCGTCCTTTTCCTCCAATAAACTCCGGCAGTAAAACGTTAACCCCTAAAGCCGCAGCGTCAGCGACCGCGCCATTGTGTTCTTCTTTTGAAGTCTGTGGGATTTTAAATTTCTTTACCAAATTAGCATCAGTTGGGGGGTCTCTGAAAATGTGAGTCTTGTGAACGATCTCTATATTAATTCTAGAGTATAACGATCGACAGACGTTCAATGTTGTAGAATTCTTATTGGAGAATCAGAATGCAGCGAACGATTTCAATCTGCTGCTGTGTGCAGAATGTTCTCCGATTTAAAGGATGCAGAAATTTGAATTGAGAAAATAAATAATCTCCATGGTGGTTCCGACCCAGGAAGGTAGACGGGGCTGAAATGACAACGAGCTGGGGTGGTTTTTATTTTTGATTGGTTGATGTTATATATATATATATATATATATATATATATATATATATATATATATATATATATAAACATTTTAAGACAACTTTTAGATTTCACATGTACCATGTTTTCATTTTGTGTACACACATTGTATGGCCAAAGGTTTGAGGACCCCCGACCATCACAATCATATAAGCCTGTTGGACTTCAGATTCCAAAACTACAGCCAATAACATGAAGTTCCACCCCCCCCATGGCCATTATTAAGGGGTTGCCCCCCAATGAACGTTATTACTGAGTTACCCCTCACCCTCCATCACCATTGATATGGGATTGCCCCAAATTGGCCATTAATATGGAGATGCCTTTCCTCTCATTGCCCCCTACTTAGCCTTTAATATGGAGTTGCCTCCTCTACAGCCATTAATATGGAATTGCACGAAATTGGGAATTAATATGAAGATGCCCTTCCCTCCCATTGGCCCCTCCATGGCCTTTAATGTGGACTTGCTCCCTACCCCCCGCCATGGCCATTAATATGGAGATGCCCCCTCCCATTGCCCCCTCTATGACCATCAGTATGGAGTTGCCCCCTTTCCCCACCATGGTCATTAATATGGATTAGCCCCCAAATTGGCCATTAATATGGAGATGCCCTTCTACCACAAATGCCCCTTCTATAGCCATTAATATGACGTTGCCCCTTCCATGGCCCCATGGCCATTCATTTGGAGTTGCCGTCCTCACCATGATCAATAATATGGAGTTGCCCCCCCTCTCCCTGGCCATTATTATGGAGATGCCACCCTTTGCCATCTCCATGGCTATTAGTATAGAGTTGCCCCCCTTTCTCTGCCATGGTCATTAATATGGATTTGCCCCAAATTGGCCATTAATATGGAGATGCCCCCTCCCATTGCCCCCTCTATGACCATCAGTATGGAGTTGCCCCCTTTCCCCACCATGGTCATTAATATGGATTAGCCCCCAAATTGGCCATTAATATGGAGATGCCCTTCTACCACAAATGCCCCTTCTATAGCCATTAATATGACGTTGCCCCTTCCATGGCCCCATGGCCATTCATTTGGAGTTGCCGTCCTCACCATGATCAATAATATGGAGTTGCCCCCCCTCTCCCTGGCCATTATTATGGAGATGCCACCCTTTGCCATCTCCATGGCTATTAGTATAGAGTTGCCCCCCTTTCTCTGCCATGGTCATTAATATGGATTTGCCCCAAATTGGCCATTAATATGGAGATGCCCTTCTTCCCCATTGCCCCCTCAATGGCCATTAATATGAAGTTGCTCTCCTCCATAGACATTGATATGGAGTTGCCCCCCCTTGCCATGGCCATTAATATGGAATTACCCAAAATTGGCCATTATTATTGAGTTTTCCCCCCACCCCCACCATGGTCATTAATATGGAGATGCTCCCTCTCATTGCCCCCTCTGTGACCATCAGTATGGAGTTGCCCCCTTTCCCCACCATGGTCATTAATATGGACTTGCCCCAAATTGACCATTATTATTGAGTTTCCCCCCACCCCCACCATGGCCATTAATATGGAGTTGACCCCTCCCCATGGCCATTAATATTGAGCTGCCCCCCACTGCCTCCTTCATGGCTTTTAATGTGGACTTGCTCTCTACCCCCACCATGGCCATTAATATAGAGATGTCCCCTTCCATTGCCCCCTCAATGGCCATTAGTATGGAGTTATTCTCCTTTCCTGTCAAGGCCATTAATATGGAGCTGCCCCAAAGTGCTCATTACTAGGAAGATGCCCTTCTCCCCCAATGCCTCCCACCATGGCCATTCATATGGAGCAACCCCCCTACCATGGCCATTGATATGGAATTGCCCCACAATGGGCATTAATATGGAGATGCACTTCTCTGTCAAAACCCCCTATTAATATGGAGCATCCCCCCTTTGCCATGGGCATTAATATGGAATTACCCCAAATTGGCCATTAATATGGACATGCCTTTCTCCTCCATTGCCCCCTTCATGGCCATTAAAATGAAGGTGCCCTCCATTGCCCCCTTTAATATGGACCTGCTCCCCACCCCCACCATTGCCATTAATATAGAGATGTCCCCTTCCATTACCCCCTCAATGGCCATCAGTATGGAGTTATCCTCCTTTCCCATCATGGCGATTAATATGGAGCTGCCCCAAAGTGGAAATTAATATGAAGATGCACTTCTCCCCCAATGCTCCCCTCCATGGCCATTCATATGGAGCACCCCCCCCCCCCCCTACCATGGCCATTGATATGGAATTGCCCCACAATGGGCATTAATATGGAGATGCACTTCTCCCTCAAAACCCCCTCCATGGCTATTAATATGGATCTCCCCTTCCCATGGCCATC
This sequence comes from Aquarana catesbeiana, assembly GCF_042186555.1. Classification (NCBI taxonomy): domain Eukaryota; kingdom Metazoa; phylum Chordata; class Amphibia; order Anura; family Ranidae; genus Aquarana; species Aquarana catesbeiana. Next base: position 4,249,950 of record NC_133328.1, on the reverse strand, counting down.
AATATGTAATTACCCAAGTTGGCCATTAATATGGAGATGCCCCTCCCCCTCATTTCCCTCTTGATGGACATTACTATGGAGTTTCCCTCCACCCCCACCATAGCCATTAATATGGAGATGCCCCCCATTGCCCCCTCCATAGCCATTAGTATGGAGTTGCCCCTCTTCCCCTTCAAGGCCATTAATATGGAGTTGCCCCAAATTGGCCAATTATATAGAGATGCCCTCCCGCCATGGCCCCCTCCATGGCCATTATTATGGAGCAGCCCCCTTTACCCTCCTCGACCATTAAAAAAAAAAAAAAAAAACAATAGCCAGCACTCCAAAGTACAAAATCACAAATGTACTGATGTTCCATAGAAAAGGTGATAGCTGCCTTCAGATAGGAGGTTCCCGGTGTCCCCAAATCATCAGTTTTCTATGGAACATTTGGTCCAAACATAAGTATTAGGTTGGGAGCTCATCCCTGACACCTAGTAATGCCATTCATGTGTGTAAAAGTAGTAAAATGCAGGCAAGTATCAGGAGATCCTGGCAGTCCCCTTCTTGAAGATCCACTTTTTGTTCCTGGCTGACCACGCTAAAAACTGAAGTGTGACATCAGTGTGGTCAGTTTGCATTTCTTTATTCCTACTTAAGCATGCCTGGAGTCCCATAGTTAATTTGCTGCTGTCCACCACCCCTCTTCAGCCCTTCACAACTTGAGTGACAGCGGCTCTTGGACCTGTGATGTCATTGGCGGCATTGTTTTCATTCTCCGCTAAGGACACCCCCCAACCCTTCACAGCTTCAGCGACATCGGTACTGGGACCTGTGGTGTCATCGTTTTTAGTCTCCTCTGTTGATGCCACCCCTGCCCAGCCCTTCACACCTTGCATGAAATCAGTGATGTCATTAGCAGCATTGCTTCTATTCTGTGCTGCTGGCACCACCCCTGCCCAACCCTTGACAGCTTGAGTGACCGGCTCTGGGACCCGTGATGTCACTGGTGTGGTATCATTTCCATTTTCTACTGCTGAGACCACCCCCGCCCAGCTCTTCACAGCTTGAGGGAGAGCGGCACTGGGACCTGTGATGTCAATGGCAGAATTGTTTCCAGTCTCCTCTACTGACACTACCGCCACCCAACCCTTCATTGCTTGAAAGATAGTCACTCTTTGACCTGTGATGTCAATGGGAGCTTTGTTTTCATTCTCCACTACTTACACCACTCCTTCACAGCTTAAGGGGCCGGCTCTGGGCCCGTGAAATCATAGACAGCATCGTTTTCATTCTCCACTACTGACACCGCCTCTGCCCAGCCCTTCACAACTAGAGGGACCGACTATAGAACCTGTGACATCATTGACAGCATCGTTTCTATTCTTTGCTGCTGACACCACCCCTACCCAAGCCTTCACAGCTTTAGCGACATCGGTTCTGGGCCTGTGATGTCATTGTTTTCAGTCTCCTCTGGTGACGCCACCCCCCGCCCAGCCTTTCACAGCTTATATGACATTGGTTCTGGTAATTGTGATGTCATTGACATCATTGTTTCTATTCTGTGCTGCTGGCACCACCCCCGCCCAACTCTTCACAGCTTGAGTAACCTGCTCTGGGACCCGTGATGTCACTGGTGGCATAATTTCAATTTTCTACTGGTGACACCACGCCCACCCAGCTCTTCACAACTTGAGAGATAGCGGCACTGGGACCTGTAATGTCAATGGCAGCTTTGTTTTCATTCTCAGCTACTAACAACACCCATCACAGCTCGAGGGACAGTCTCTGGGACCTGTGACATCATTGGCAGGATCATTTTTATTCACCACTGCTGACACCACCCCTGCTTGGACCTTCATAGATTGAGGACAGGCTCTGGTACATGTGACATCATAGACAGTATCGTTTTCATTCTCCACTAATGACACCGCCTCTGCCCAGCCCTTCACAACTAGAAGGACCGGCTTTGGAACCTGTGACATCATTGGCGGCATTGTTTTTATTTTTCGCTGCTGACCCCACCCCCACCCAAGCCTTCACAGGAGACATCGGTTCTGGGACCTGTGATGTCATTGTTTTCAGTCTCCTGTTGATGTCCCCCCAGCCCTTCACAGCTTGCCTGACTTCGGTTCTGGTACTTGTGATGTCATTAGCAGCATTGTGTCTATTCTGTGCTGCTGGCACCACCCCCGCCCAACCTTTCACAGCTGTGATGTCAATGGCTGAATTGTTTCCAGTCTCCTCTGCTACCACCACTGCCACCCAAGCTTGAAAGATAGTGGCTCTTCAACCTGTGATGCCAATTGCAGCTTGGTTTTCATTCTCTGCTACTGACACCACCCCTGTCCACCCCTTCACAGCTTGAGGGACCAGCTCTGGGACCAATTACATCATTGGCAGCACTGTTTTTATTTTATTACTGCTGCCTACACCACCCCCGCCCAACCCCTCACAGCTTGTGTGGCAGTGGCTTTGGGACCTGTGACATCATTGGCAACATTCGTTTCCATTTTACAATGCTAACACCACCCCCGCCCAGCTCTTCATAGCTTGAGTGATTGGCTATGGGACCTGTGACGCCACTGACAGAATTTCCAGTCTTTGTTGCTAACACCACCCCCGCCCAGCTCTTCTCAGCTGGAGGGACAGTGGCACTGGGACCTGTGACACCTCTGACAGCATTGTTTCCAGTCTCCTCTGCTGACACCACCCCCACTCAGCCCTTCATACCTTGAAGGATAGTGGCTCTTGGACCCATGATGTCATTGGCAGTATGGTTTCCATTTTCCTCTGCTGACACCATACCCACACAGCCTTTCAAAGCTTGAGGGACAGTGATTCTGGGACCCGTGACATCATTGGTAGTATGGTTTCCATTCTCCACTACTGACACCACCCCTGCCCAGTGCTTCAGAGCTTGAGGAACAGCGGCTCTGGAATCTGTGACACGATTGGCAGCATTGTTTCCTTTCTCCTCTACTAACACCACCCCCACCCAACCATTCGCAGCCTAAGGACAGAGGTTCTGGGTAATGTCCTTTTCAGCCCTGACAGCTAGGTGAAGAAGAGGGAATCCAGCAGTCAGATGGCACGTTATAAGAAGGTCTACAGCACATGTGTCAAAGTTCAAACACCAGGCTTGCGGGCTGATCCGGGGGCCACCAGGCCATTTCATGTGGCCCTCACACCTCTCCTGCAGCTGCTGCAGCTGTGGGGGACTCTTGACTTCTGATGGTGGAGGGGCTCTGGACATCTGATGTAAGGGGGAGGTGAGGTGCTCTAGACATCTACAACCGGCCCTTTGAGGACAACTGATGCTGATGTGGCCCGCGATGAGCTTGACGCCCCTAGTGTACAGTTTGCAATGGCAGATAGAATATCCTTCGACTTCTCAAATACTTGAATCCGTATCCTGGAGACGGACATCTGATTTTTTTTTGTCGCTCATTTGGAACAAAATCAGAAATTCTTTAAATAGCCGTTGTCCAGAAGTAACAGACGTTGGAGCAAGGCTGAACGTAGTCACCCAATTTGTTCCATTAACATTCCATTTGGAGCGTAGGCGCTATTGGTCATGTAGATGGCGGAGATGACTCACCGTCTATTGATTACTCTAACGTGCGGCTATGCCGGGATTTGCATGTCTTACTTATGGTCCCGGTGCCCGAGCCTCCGAACCTTCATATTAGTAGTTAGGTGTCTTCATTATCATCAGGTCACTTTTTGACGCTCGGTTCACGTTAGAGCGCGATTAGCGACGGTGCGGTGACTCACATGTTCTTGTAACTCAACAAATAGAACTGGAAAAACTTGAGGTGCTTGTGGTGGTCCTCGGGAGTTCCTAAAAGGCGCTCGTTCTCCTCCCGAGGATGTCCAGTGCCGGAAGCGACCATCTTATTAATTACGCCGAATCGCTTCGGTGAGGCTGACCTCATAAGCCAAAGTGACCCCAAACAAAAAAGGGGACCCCCCCAGGGAAATTTAGAAAACAAGGCACCCTGTGATAATTTGACTGACAATTACTCCGTCATACAACACTGAACCCAAACGCATTTCTTCCCATTTTTTGCCACAATTTTCTTCAAATGAAAAATTCCTGCTGGCATGGAGGCCAATAAGGTGAGTTTAAAATGTTGCCCATAAGTCGTAGGATCTCCTTGGCTGGCTTCCGCCAGGCTGTGACGTCACTTCCCGGACACCGGACCCAGTGCGATGGGCTTTTGGACACCGGCCCCTACAGTTCCCGTGGCTACAGTTGCAGCCCCCTCCCCTCCACCGGCCCCTGGCCCTACGGTTCTGGTCGGGCCCCTTGTGAGGAGCGCTCCTGCACTTTCTGCTCCACGGCTCTATGCCTCCTCCTCAATGTCACCTATCAGTGCCTCCTCCTCAGTGTCACCTATCAGTGCCTCCTCCTCAGTGCCACCTATCATTGCCTCCTCCTCAGTGTCACCTATCATTGCCTCCTCCTCAATGTCACCTATCATTGCCTCCTCCTCAGTGTCACCTATCAGTGCCTCCTCCTCAATGTCACCTATCATTGCCTCCTGCTCAATGTCACCTATCATTGCCTCCTCCTCAGTGTCACCTATCAGTGCCTCCTCCTCAATGTCACCTATCATTGCCTCCTCCTCAGTGTCACCTATCAGTGCCTCCTCCTCAATGTCACCTATCATTGCCTCCTCCTCAATGTCACCTATCATTGCCTCCTCCTCAGTGTCACCTATCAGTGCCTCCTCCTCAATGTCACCTATCAGTGCCTCCTCCTCAGTGTCACCTATCATTGCCTCCTCCTCAATGTCACCTATCATTGCCTCCTCCTCAGTGTCACCTATCAGTGCCTCCTCCTCAATGTCACCTATCATTGCCTCCTCCTCAATGTCACCTATCATTGCCTCCTCCTCAATGTCACCTATCATTGCCTCCTCCTCAATGTCACCTATCATTGCCTCCTCCTCAGTGTCACCTATCAGTGCCTCCTCCTCAATGTCACCTATCAGTGCCTCCTCCTCAGTGTCACCTATCATTGCCTCCTCCTCAATGTCACCTATCATTGCCTCCTCCTCAGTGTCACCTATCAGTGCCTCCTCCTCAATGTCACCTATCATTGCCTCCTCCTCAATGTCACCTATCATTGCCTCCTCCTCAATGTCACCTATCAGTGCCTCCTCCTCAATGTCACCTATCAGTGCCTCCTCCTCAGTGTCACCTATCAGTGCCTCCTCCTCAGTGTCACCTATCAGTGCCTCCTCCTCAGTGTCACCTATCAGTGCCTCCTCCTCAGTGCCACCTATCAGTGCCACATCACCAGTTCCTCCTAATCAGTGCCCATCAATGAAGAATAAAAATGACCTGTTTGTAAAATTTTATCACAAACTATGAAAAAGTAAATTTTTTCTCAAAATTTTAGGTTTTATTTGTTTATTTAGCAGAAAATAAAAATCCCGGCAGTGATTAAATACCACCAATAGAAATCTCTATTTGTGTGCAGGAAATGATAAAAATGTCCTAGGAGTAGAGTGTTACATGACTGAGTAATTGTCATTCCAAGTGTGACAGCGCTGAAAGCTGAGAATTGTCCTGGGCAGGAAGGGGGCAGGGAGGTGGTTAAAGGAGAATTATACAAAATCAGGGACAGTTGGGAGCTATGTAGTGGTGTAGTAGCGGTGTAGTGGGGTGGTAGTAGTAGAGTAGTAGCAGTATAGTAGGGGTGTAGTAGCGGTGTACTGGGGTTGTAGCAGTGGTGTAGCAGGTGTGTCCTGGGGTTGTAGTAGTGGTGTAGTAGCAGTGTACTGGGGTTGCTCTAGTGGTGTAGAAGGGGTGGGCTGGGGTTGTAGTAGTGGTGTAGTAGCAGTGTAGTAGGGGTGTACTGGGTTTGTAACAGGGGTGTACGGGGGTTTAGTATGGTGTAGTAGGGGTGTACTTGGGTTGTAGTAGGGGTGTACTGGTGTTGTAGTAGTGATGTAGTAGTAGTGTAGTAGGGGTGTACTGGGGTTGTAGTAGTGGTGTAGTAGGGGTGTATTGAGGTTGTAGTAGTGGTGTAGTAGTAGTGTAGTAGGGGTGTACTGGGGTTGTAGTAGTGGTTTAGTAGGGGTGTACTGGGTTTGTAGTAGTGCTGTAATAGCAGTGTAGTAGGGGTGTACTGGGGTTGTAGTTGGGGTGTACTGGGGTTGTATTAGCGGTGTACTGGGGTTGTAGTGGGGTGTATTGGGGTTGTAGTAGTAGTGTAGTAGTGGTGTAGGTGGGGTGTACTGGGGTTGTAGTTGGGGTGTACTGGGGTTGTAGTGGGGTGTAGTGGGGTTGTAGTAGTAGTGGTGTAGTAGGGGTGTACTGGGGTTGTAGTTGGGGTGTACTGGGGTTGTAGTAGTGGTGTAGTAGGGGTGTACTGGGGTTGTCGTTAGGGTTTACTGGGGTTGTAGTAGTGGTGTACTGGGGTTGTAGTAGTGGTGTAGTAGCAGTGTACTGGGGTTGTAGTTGGGGTGTACTGGGGTTATAGTAGTGGCTTAGTAGCAGTGTAGTAGGGTTGTAGTTGTGGTGTACTGGGGTTGTAGTAGTGGTGTAGTAGTGGTGTAGTAAGGGTGTACTGGGGTTGTGGTTGGGGTGTACGGGGGTTGTAGTAGCGGTGTAGTAGGGGTGTACTGGGGTTGTAGTTGGGGTTTAGTAGGGGTGTAGTAGGGGTGTACTGGGGTTGTAGTTGGGGTTTACTGGGGTTGTAGTAGTGGTGTAGTAGCGGTGTACTGGGGTTGTAGTTGGGATGTACTGGGGTTATAGTAGTGGTTTAGTAGCGGTGTAGTACGGGTGTACTGGGGTTGTAGTTAGGGTGTACTGGGGTTGTAGTAGTGGTGTAGTAAGGGTGTACTGGGGTTGTGGTGTACAGGGGTTGTAGTAGCGGTGTAGTAGGGGTGTACTGGGGTTGTAGTTGGTGCTTACTGGGGTTGTAGTAGTGGTGTAGAAGTGGTGTAGTAAGGGTGTACTGGGGTTGTAGTTGGGGTGTAGTAGTAGTGTAGTAGGGGTGTACTGGGGTTGTAGTTGGGGTGTATTGGGGTTGTAGTAGTGGTGTAGTAGTGGTGTAGTAAGGGTGTACTGGGGTTGTGGTTGGGGTGTACGGGGGTTGTAGTAGCGGTGTAGTAGGGGTGTACTGGGGTTGTAGTTGGGGTTTAGTAGGGGTGTAGTAGGGGTGTACTGGGGTTGTAGTTGGGGTTTACTGGGGTTGTAGTAGTGGTGTAGTAGCGGTGTACTGGGGTTGTAGTTGGGATGTACTGGGGTTATAGTAGTGGTTTAGTAGCGGTGTAGTACGGGTGTACTGGGGTTGTAGTTAGGGTGTACTGGGGTTGTAGTAGTGGTGTAGTAAGGGTGTACTGGGGTTGTGGTGTACAGGGGTTGTAGTAGCGGTGTAGTAGGGGTGTACTGGGGTTGTAGTTGGTGTTTACTGGGGTTGTAGTAGTGGTGTAGAAGTGGTGTAGTAAGGGTGTACTGGGGTTGTAGTTGGGGTGTAGTAGTAGTGTAGTAGGGGTGTACTGGGGTTGTAGTTGGGGTGTATTGGGGTTGTAGTAGTAGTGTAGTAGCAGTGTAGTAGGGGTGTACTGGGGTTGTAGTTGGGGTGTACTGGGGTTATAGTAGTGGTTTAGTAGCGGTGTAGTAGGGTTGTAGTTGTGGTGTACTGGGGTTGTAATAGCAGTGTAGTAGGTGTGTACTGGGGTTGCAGTAGGGGTGTACTGGGGTTGTAGTTGGGGTGTACTGGGGTTGTAGTAGTGGTGTAGTAAGGGTGTACTGGGGTTGTGGTTGGGGTGTACAGGGGTTGTAGTAGCGGTGTAGTAGCGGTGTAGTAAGGGTGTACTGGGGTTGTAGTTGGCATTTACTGGGGTTGTAGTAGTGGTGTAGAAGTGGTGTAGTAGGGGTGTACTGGGGTTGTAGTTGGGGTGTAGTAGTAGTGTAGTAGGGGTGTACTGGGGTTGTAGTTGGGGTGTATTGGGGTTGTAGTAGTAGTGTAGTAGGGGTGTACTGGGGTTGTAGTAGCAGTGTAGTAGCGGTGTACTGGGTTTGTAGTTGGGGTGTACTGGGGTTGTAGTAGTGGTGTAGTAGCGGTGTAGTAGGGTTGTAGTTGGGGTGTACTGGGGTTGTAGTTGGGGTGTACTGGGGTTGTAGTAGTGGTTTAGTAGCGGTGTACTGGGTTTGTAGTTGGGGTGTACTGGGGTTATAGTAGTGGTTTAGTAGGGGTATCTACAATAGTAATTTCCATCTTCTTGAGGGATCCTATAGGTGTGGTATATACATAGTTTGTTGGTCCAAGCTGGAACAATGTAAGAGTCACACATGAAATACCTGTAAATAATGAATGTAATGCGGATTCTTTTTTTATTATTATCATTAAATCTCAATTTCAAACGTAAAAGACGGGGGAAGGATAAACAAATGAATTCCCGTTCTTCTCTTACAATCATTTTAGGAGGTGAAGTTTTCCTAGAAGAAATCTCGGCCGTATTTTCCTTCATTCGCACAGCTGTTGCGCTCAGTCAGTGCAGATCTATCCATCTGGATTATCAGCGGGGGAGGGGGGGGTCTCCGGCACACGTTATTAGGCAGGGTTGATAAATGAACCTCCAGTGCCACCAGTGAAATGCCCGGCGCCTGCCAAAGAAGCCATCACTTGGGAGGAACCAGGAAGGCTTTTGGGTCATGGACTCCATCAGAACGAATCGAATGACTCCATCCGTAATCATCTAATGACGTTCGCTGGAATTACGAGGAAGCAATTGTGGAGGAAATGCGGCCGCTGTGCCTTTGAGGATGGCAGCGGGAGCTGAAAAATGCTTTCCACCTGGCTGGATAAACAGTCCTTGCCTGATGGGCCATCTGCAGAGAAGTCCTGGCTTCTTGTCTATGCGCTGTGCTGACAATTCCACCATATGTTGGAAGACTTGGTCTGTTGGCTGTTGGGGAACTTATTGTACATTCAGCATCTTCATCGGTCTGTGAGATACGCCAGAGATAGCAATACAAGGCCTTCTGCTCCTCCTGAAAGGAAAAATGTAGGAAGCTGATTACACTTCCTGTCGGGGGGGGGGAATTTCCCTTCACTTCCTGTCCTGGAGATGCAACGGGAAGTGAGAGGAGATCTCCCAAACATGGAGGAAATTCCACTCTTAGCCATCACCAAACTAGATATCCTCATTGGAAAATTTCTCCTCACCTCTTCTTCTGGGGACAACTCAAAGGCTAGGTTCACATCTATGCAGGCTGTGGTTAATGCGTTTTTCCGGGGCGTTTTGGGGTGAGTTTTGTGATTTTGAATGCGGGATTTTGATGTGTTTTGTGTTTTTTTGGGGTAAAAGCTAGGGTTAGGGTTAGTGGTAATCATTGGTAATCATTAGGGTTAGCAGTAAATTTTAGGTTTAGCGTTCTAACCCTAACAGTTACTGCTAACTCTAACCCTAACTCTATCTCTAACCCTAACTCTATCTCTAACCCTAACTCTATCTCTAACCCTAACTCTATCTCTAACCATAACATTTAACCATAGCCCTTAACCCTAGCTCTAACTCTAAACCTAACATTTAACTCTAATGTCGCGTACACACGATCGGTTTTCTCGTCGGAAAAAGATATGACGGCTTTTCCGACGGGATTACGCTCAAGCTTGCCTTGCATACACATGGTCGCACAAAAGTTCGCTGAACTTACGACCCTCAAGAACGCGGTGACGTACAACACTACGACGAGCCAAGAAAATGAAGTTCAATGCTTCCGAGCATGCGTCTGAATTTTGCGCGTCGGAATTGCCACAGACGATCGCATTTTCGGATAGGAACTTTTCCCGACCGAAAAATTGGGAACCTGCTCTCAATCTTTTGCTGGCTGGAATTCCTCCAGCAAAAGTCCGATGGAGCATACACACGGTCGCATTTTCCGACGAAAAACTCTCATCGGTCTTTTGCGGGCCGAAATTCGGATCGTGTGCACGCGGCATAACCCTAACCCTTAATCCTAACATTTAACCCTAACCTAGCCCTTAACCCTAACATTTAACCTTTACCCTAGCCTTTAACTTCAACATTTAACCCTAATGCCGCGTACTCGCGGTCGGAATTTCCGACAGCAAATGTTCGATGTGAGCTCGTTGTCGGAAATTCTGACCGCGTGTATAGGCTCCATCAGACATTTGCTGTCGGAATTTCCGAGAGCTGGATCTCAAATTTTCCGACAACAAAATCCGTTGCCGTAAATTCCGAGCGTGTGTACACAGTTCTGACGCACAAAGTTTCACGCATGCTCGGAATCAAGCAGAAGATCGTCGTACGTCAACATTTGTGTGACCGTGTGTATGTAAGACAAGTTTGAGCCAACATCTATCGGAAAAAAATCCAGGATTTTGTTGTCGGAATGTCCGATCAATGTCCGATCGTGTGTACGTGGCATAACCCCAACATTTAACCCAAACCGAGCCGTTAACCCAAGTGGTTAAATTCCAGCGGAGTCAGTTTGGGTCCAGAAAAAAGAGAAAGAATGAAATTGGGCAACTTTGTATTCCGGTGTCATTTATCTCTCCTAAACTTCCTTTAATTGTCGGCATTTTTCCATCAGAAGAATACCGTGGGCCTCTAATGGCTTCTTGGCAGGAAGAACAGCAAAAAAAAAAAAAAAACCCCGTTAAAGATCTGCAGATCGATAGATGGCGTTTGCCAGAAGATTTTCGCCGCGCCCCGCTGTGGTGGCGGCTGCAGCCAGGGCGTAGCGCTCGTTACTCCGAGTACGGCGGATAGATGAATGTCACGCCGGCTGGCCCAACTCCAGATGCTGCGCGGGAAAACATCGCCTTCCAGAGAGTTACAGACGGCCTGTAAATACCGCAGGCTACATACCCTCCCCCGATAAAGTCTGCAGGGGGAAAAAGTGGGGCGCTAAAAATGATTGATCGCTGTGACGTCAGTCAGTATTATTGGATCAAAAAATCAGTAGCTTCTAGCGGGGCTCATTCACACCATGCCTACTGACTGGCACTGAACAGCGCTGGCTCAGCGCGAGGACACCTGGAATGTGCCCCAACTAACAGGAGAGTTAAAGAAGCCGCTTAGCACTGCTGGGACTTGTAGTTCTATATTGGCTGTGTGCTGCTATCTGGACACATGGGACTGCTGGGACTTGTAGTTCTGTAGTGGCTGTGTACTGTGCTGCTATCTGGACACATGGGACTGCTGGGACTTGTAGTTCTGTATTGGCTGTGTGCTGCTATCTGGACACTTGGGACTGCTGGGACTTGTAGTTCTGTATTGGCTGTGTGTGGCTATCTAGACACATGGGACTGCTGGGACTTGTAGTTCTGTATTGGCTGTGTGCTGTGCTGCTATCTGGACACATGGGACTGCTGGGACTTGTAGTTCTGTATTGGCTGTGTGCTGCTATCTGGACACATGGGACTGCTGGGACTTGTAGTTCTGTATTGGCTGTGTGCTGTGCTGCTATCTGGACACATGGGACTGCTGGGACTTGTAGTTCTGTATTGGCTGTGTGCTGCTATCTGGACACTTGGGACTGCTGGGACCTGTAGTTCTATATTGGCTGCATGCTGCAATCTACACACTGTGACCACTGTAGTTCTATATTGGCTGTGTGCTGCTATCTGGACACTTGGGACTGCTGGGACCTGTAGTTCTATATAGGCTGTGTACTGCTAATTGGAGACTAGAACTGCTTGGTCCTGTAGTTGGCTGTGAGCTGTAGTTGGACACTGGGACTGCTGGGACTTGTAGATCTGTGCAAGTTTCTTTTTTTTAATTTTATGTTATTTAGATCTATATTTACAGTTTTTCCAAAACAAAGCATTCATTGTAACTGATCATCTGTTTCTCGGTGCCTTTTGTTCGCAGCATGCAGCTGCATCGTTTGAAAGAAAACACACAGTGTGCACCTAAACCACCTCACGTTATATCACTCCCATTCACCACACCTCCCCTATCTCAGAGATAAAATAAAAGTTAGGCATACACCATTTTGACCTATAACCCCTGATTACATTTGTCCCGCTGTTTGCCAATTTTACTCAGCTGTATCCTCTGCAGTATTCTTGTATTTTCATTTATTTAATTGTTTAACATTCTCGTTTCATTTTGAAATGTTCAGTAATGCGTGGTAATTATTTACGCAAAGCCCCAGCCAATGCTCTTTGTCTCATGTAAATTCAGGCCTAACCTTTCCAATTAAAATAGTCCTGCTGCTGGTCAATTTTTACACCATTGTATCATCTTCATTCTTGTAGTAAAGGAGTCTGCACTATTTTTCTCTAGTACATTTTGGCTAATTCTCTGGCATTAAAATTGTAATGCTGTTGGCCAATTTTTCACCACTGTATGATCTGCGGTTTCTTATTTCTTAATCAGAGCTTCACAAAAGTTCACCTATCCCTACTGACCATCACACCTACATGGGCTTGCTGGTCATGTCATTCCAGGACTATGATCTTTAATATGGAATTACCCCAGTTTGTGGCTACACCAGCTTCCACTCTGGAAGACTTTCCACAAGACCTTGCAGTATGTCTTGGGGAATTTGTGCCCATTTGTGAGGTCAGGTGCTGATGTTGGATGAGAAGACCTGGCTTTCTATCAGCTTTACAATTCATCCCAACAGTGCTCATTAGAGTTGAGGTCAGGTACTGCTGTTAGATGAGAAGACCTGGCTCACAATCAGTTTTCCAATTCATCAAAAAGGTGTTCAATATGGTTGATGTTGAATGAGAAGACATGATTCACAATCAGCTTTCTAATTTAGCCCATCATCCCAAATGTAGGGTTGAGATCAGGGCTCTGTTTCTCCACACCAACAGGTCAAACCATGTTTTTATAGAGATGTTGGTTGAGAAGACCTGACTCATTCCAGTTCATCCTAAAGGTGATCAGTAGGGTTGAGGTCAGGGTTCCGTGCAGGACACTCAAGTTCTTCCACACCAAACTGGCCAAACTAGATGACAAGATTTTGGGGGTGTCTGAGGGAATTTGTGCCCAAATGTGAGGTCAGGTACTGATGTTGGAAGATAATGCAAAAGTGTGAACAAGATATGGTGAAAAATACTCCTGCGCTTGAGATCGTTTGCTGTAAAACAATGGTAGTATTGTAATCAGAGGTAGGACTGGGGGAGATGATGGAGCGTGTCCCGCTGCCTTAGCTGACTAGGGGTGGTCTGCAAAGGACTGTTTAGTAGGAAGTGGATGGAAGGCGCGTGATCAGACGCTTACATCAAGAAATGTATGGTTTATTTATGTAAAAGAATACAGACATATAGTCATATAGATATAAAATCATACAAATACTACATAATATTATAAAAAAAAAAAGGAAAAACAGGTAACAAAATAAGTACTAGGAAGTTAAAATTGGGGTGTGCCCATATTGAGGCAGGTATTTAAGAAATGCTGACGCGTTTCGAGGAAAACCTCTTCATCAGAGCCAGGAGAACTGGAGCACAGTCTGTATGGGCCGGTAGGCCGACATGTGTACATGGGGAGAGGTGGTGTGGCTAGTAGGAGGATGTGTCCTGTGATGGACAATTGATTATGCCAAGTTCCATACCCAGGTGTTCTATGGATGAGATTAGAATGTAAATAGATTGTATTTTCTTTTTGCGGTGCTGTTAGGCTGTCAGATGTGCCTGTCTCAGTGTGTAGACACAGCTGCAAACTGTAGAGATCCTTTGGAGTGGAGGAAAGGTTTTTCTATCCCTAGGCAGCAAGACGCTTTCTATCCAGCCATCAGCTGCCTCAAGGACACCTCCTCCCTCCTCCTCCCCCCCTTCTGCTGCCAGGATCACACGGCTCTCCACTCCAAAGGATCTCTACAGTTTGCAGCTGTGTCTACACACTTCTCCTGAGACAGGCACATCTGACAGCCTAACAGCACCGCAAAAAGAAAATACAATCTATTTACATTCTAATCTCATCCATAGAACACCTGGGTATGGAACTTGGAATAATCAATTGTCCATCACAGGACACATCCTCCTACTAGCCACACCACACAGACAGACTGTGCTCCAGTTCTCCTGGCTCTGATGAAGAGGTTTTCCTCGAAACGCGTCAGCATTTCTTAAATACCTGCCTCAATATGGGCACACCCCAATTTTAACTTCCTAGTACTTATTTTGTTACCTGTTTTTCCTTTTTTTTTATAATATTATGTAGTATTTGTATGATTTTATATCTATATGACTATATGTCTGTATTCTTTTACATAAATAAACCATACATTTCTTGATGTAAGCGTCTGATCACGCGCCTTCCATCCACTTCCTACTAAACTGATGTTGGAAGAGAAGACCTGGCTCACAATTGGTGTTCCAATTCATCCCAAAGGTGTTCAGTTGAGATGAGGTCAGGGCTCTGTACAGGACACTTGAGTTCCAGCGACACCAGACTTGTCACACCATGTCTTTATGGAGGTAGCTTTGTACACAGAAGACCTGGCTTGCAATTGGTGTTCCAGTCCATCCCAAAGGTGTTCAGTAGGGTTGAGGTCAGAACTCATAGTCTGGTCAGGGTGGAACAGAAAAAGGTTCCAACCACAAGGTTGGAAGAGCACAATAGTCTACAATGCCTTTGTATAAAGGAGTATTAACACAACCCTTCAGGTACTGATTATGTATGAGAAGACCTGGCTCACCATCGGTATTCCAATTCATCCCAAAGGTTTTCAGTAGGGATGAGGTCAGGACACCGTGCAGGACACTCAAGTTCCTCCACACCAAACTGGCAAAACCAGGTGACGAGATTTTGGGGGTGTCTGAGGGAATTTGTGCCCAGTTGTGAGGTCAGGTACTGATGTTGAAAAAAAAGACCTAGCTCACCATCGGTGTTCCAATTCATCCCAAAGGTGTTCAGTAGGGATGAGGTCAAGGCACTTTACAGGACACTCGAGTTCCTCCACACCAAACTGGTCACACCATGTCTTTATGGAGTTAAATTTGTAGACCGGGGGGGGGCCCAGTCAGCACTGACATGGTGGTCAATGGCTTTGTTAATGGCTTTGAAAACCACAGTGCTCACATACACTACCGGTCAAATGTTTTAGAACAGTTTAATGCCTCAATATACTCTGGAAATAAAGCATAGAACAATAAACAATTAAATTTAGATTACATTTTTTTTTTTACTCATCAAAGCAGCCAACTTTTGCAGATATAGCAGTCGAACACACTTGTGGCCTTCTTTCTACAAAGGAAATCAAATATCATTCAGAAATTCTTCCCAACACTGTTGCAGAAGTTCCCACAAATGTATTGCACCCGTAGGTTGCTTTGCTTTCACCCTTCTGTCCATTTCATCCCAAACCAGCTTGATAGGAGGGTGTAAGTCTGGAAAGTGTGCTGGCGATTACATGAAATGGAGCACACAGTCTTGTTCTTTTCTCCCAAGGTAGTTCTGACACAGTCTGGAGATATGTTTTGGGTCATTGTCTTGCCGTAGGATGAACCCCTGACCAACTAGGTGTATTCCAGAGGGTAATGCATGGTGCTGCAAAATGTGGTAGTAGTTTTGGTTCAGAATACCATTCACTCTGTGCAAGTTGCCAACTCTGGATCCAGCAAAAGAGCCCCAGACCATCACCCTTCCTCCTCTAAGTTTGACAGTTGGTGTCACACACTGAGGAACCATCCTTTCACCTACTCGATGGCCTACAAAAATCCTGCATGATGAACCTGAGATCTCACATTTTGATTCATCGGGCCATTAGACCTTCTTCTAGTCTTCAGTAGTCCACTGGCGATGCTTCATGGCCCAAGCAAGCCTCTTTTTCTTAATTTGCCATCTTAGCAATGGCTTTCTTACAGCCACGCCACCCGTCTAATCTGCAGCTCAAAGTCTTCTCTTCACAATTGACTCTGAGACTTGCTGACTTGGATCAATAAAATGTCACACAAGCTTTTGACTCTCAGAAACTTGTCTTCTGATTCTGTTGTGGCTTTGGGTCTGCCAGACCTTCTCCTGTCAGAGTTTCCTCCAGTTCCCAATTGACTTTTGATTACTTTTGCCCTAAAAAATACCTTTTTATATAACTCTGAAATGTACACTATTTTTAGTTTTTGTTAACCTAAACTTTTTTTGCACCTCTGGTAGTTTACTGCTTACTATTGCATAGTTGCCAACATTGAAAAAAAAATATGTGGGACACTTTTTTGGCTGTAGGCGGAGCCGATCAATAATTAGGAGGCGGGGCATTCGTTTGCGGGCGTGGCCTAGCAAAAATTAATAGCTGCGGCGCGCGGAGCGCGCCGCGGCGAAAAATGGGCGTGTCTTACGTGGAAAGTGGGCGTGTCTTGCGTGGAAAGTGGGCGTGTCTTGCGTGGAAAGTGGGCGTGGCTTAAATTGGCGTGGCTCAAGAGGGTGTGGTTAAAGTCTGAGATGAATGAGGGATGGAGAGGGAGAGGGAAAGGGGGAGAGAGGAATGACGGGACAGCAGCCCCAGGTCCTACACAACAATAGAAATATGTGTATTCTAGAAAGTTTAACAATCAGCAGATAAAGATACTCCAAACACCTGGTGTTAACGCTTCAATCATCCCGGCACCATGATTGTTATGGTGTCAGGATGATTGAAGCGCATTATTTCTATTATTACATTGTAATATAAAATTAAATCATTCAACTCACCATAATGCCGAATCAGTGGGATCCCTGAGCGTGTCACTAGCCACGTCGCCTGCCACCAGCAGAGTCTGTCCTTGCATCAGGTGCCCCCGCCAGAGTCTTTCCTTGCATCAGGTGCCCCCGCCAGAGTCTGTCCTTGCATCAGGTGCCCCCGCCAGTGCAGCCCCCCCTCAGTTAGTGCAGCCCCCCCTCAGTGCAGCCCCCCCTCAGTTAGTGCAGCCCCCCCTCAGTTAGTGCAGCCCCCCCTCAGTTAGTGCAGCCCCCCTCAGTGCAGCCCCCCTTCAGTTAGTGCAGCCCCCCCTCAGTTAGTGCAGCCCCCCCCCTCAGTTAATGCAGCCCCCCCTCAGTTAATGCAGCCCCCCTTCAGTTAGTGCAGCCCCCCCTCAGTTAGTGCAGCCCCCCCCTCAGTGCAGCCCCCCTTCAGTTAGTGCAGCCCCCCCTCAGTTAGTGCAGCCCCCCCCTCAGTGCAGCCCCCCTTCAGTTAGTGCAGCCCCCCCCTCAGTTAGTGCAGCCCCCCTTCAGTTAGTGCAGCCCCCCCTCAGTTAGTGCAGCCCCCCCTCAGTTAGTGCAGCCCCCCCCTCAGTGCAGCCCCCCTTCAGTTAGTGCAGCCCCCCCTCAGTTAGTGCAGCCCCCCCCTCAGTTAGTGCAGCCCCCCCCTCAGTGCAGCCCCCCTTCAGTTAGTGCAGCCTCCCCTCAGTGCAGCCCCCTCAGTTAGTGCAGCCTCCCCCCAGTTAGTGCAGCCTCCCCACCTCAGTTAGTGCAGCTCCCCCCCCTCAGTTAGTGCAGCCCCCCCCCCTCAGTGCAGCCTCCCCCCCCTCAGTTAGTGCAGCCTCCCCCCCCCCTCAGTGCAGCCCCCCCTCAGTTAGTGCAGCCTCCCCCCCTCAATGCAGCCCGGCCCCCGCTCAGTGGAGGAGCGGCCGGTGTTCTGCCGAGAAAGTTCCCCTCGGCAATGGCGGACCCCCTGTACTGCGCAGGCGCAGCGCTTGCGCAGTACGGGGCTGGGGAACTTTCAGGAAGACACGGCGCCGCTCGCTTCAGTGGAGAGAGGAGGGGCCGTGCAGCCAAAGAAGCCGCTTCATTGGCTGCACGGATCGAGCCCCCTTCCCCTCTCCACTCAACACTAGAGGCAGCTAGAGCGGCGGCGCCGGCCGCCATTTTTCTGGAGCCCGCTGCTCCAAAAAAAAAAAAAAAAAAAAAAAAAAACAACATTCCCGATTTTCCTTATGGAAAATCCCGATTCGGGACACTCTCCAATTCGGGACAAGGTCCCAAAATCGGGATTGTCCCGGGAAAATCTGGACTGTTGGCAACTATGCTATTGTACGATTTCAGGTTATTTATTGGACTTGAACTGTTTAAATTTTAATAAAAACTTGAACAATTGGGGTGTTCTAAAACTTTTGACCAATAGTGTAGCTTTTTTGATATGTTTATAGCTCTTTACACTCCTATATTACATGGCCAAGATATTTGGACACCCTCACCCATATGTAGCGATACCCCCGTAGGAGCTGCTTTTGTTTGTTCAGTCCGTTACTCTGCCTCTCAACCCTAATAACAGCCTTGGCCCCCCTCTGGTACACCTGGCAAAAGTGCAAGGACCAATGAGAAACACACACGTTATGATAAAACACAGAAATTGTCTTTACTGCAATATTTCTGTGGAAGAATAACAGACAGTAACAGTATATATTCAAGTAATCAACTAGAGAGCAATAACTGAGATTTAAGAGCAATATAGCTCTCAATCCTATATTCAAGCTGCTTTCAGGGGTTTCTAAACCTGAGAATGTGAGCAGAGGCACATTTAGATGGCAAATAAAGCACAAAATGACACTTTAAATAAGATTGGTTACCTTTACTCAGGTTGGCTCAATGAGTCCAGGCAGGAGGAGAGCAGAGGAATGACCCTCTTTGTGTCAGGCCTCTCTCTACTGCCCCCTGACACCACAGGCCCAACTTTAAACACTCTATACAAATCAACATGCAATGGCTTAACGTCCTAGATAAACTGTCCCACACACCCAGTGCATATGCAGAGCCATGAATATGTGTGTGCGGATCCGTAAGGCACTAGTAGCTTCAGCCCTTTTGAAGAAAATATAAGATTTGGTGTCTTCAGCTAGTCACTTTCGTTGGTGCACTTAAATTCCTGTAAAGCAGGGCCAAAAACAACACAACTGGCCCAGATCATCAAGTAAGACAGGCAGGATCTTTCTCAGCATGGTGAGAGTACAATGATGTCTGTATACAGTGTCCCCAGAAATGAATGGCCTTATCCTTTATCCCTGTGTAGCGGTGCCCTCATAGGGTAACTACGTACGTGTTCTAGCATCCACACATTTCACCCTGCTGGTCAGACATCTATTTCGGCACACTTTCCCAGACAAAGAACAGTCTCTTGCTTTTTTTTTTGTTGTTTTTATTGGGGGATTAAACTTGGATGGGGAAAAGGGACATGGGATGCCCAGATAATGAATCTTTAGCAATGGAAATAAATGTAGTTTGAAACCAAATCTGACAGTCTGTTCCTCTGCACATCTCCTCCAGCACACTACTTGAGATCACTCGCTTCACTTCACTGTCCAAATCTAGACTTCCTGTCACAATTAGCACATGACTAGGCCTCAGTCTGAATAAGTCCTAACGTTTTCCTGAGGCTGACCCAGTATCCCCTGGAATTGAGACTAATTATCTTCCCGGGGATTTACCACCATTTTTGGTCTTGCCCCCCCTTATCCTACAGTGCAAGCCTTCCATCGTTTTTTTGGGGGGCAGCCCACATCAGGCAACCAATGGATGCTGATAATTTGGTGACTCTTTGGCGGAGGTCTTCAATGGCCGATGTATGATATCCTTGCCATCTGGAGGAGTGCTTCTGCTAAACATATTATTACATTGTAAGTGCATGTGGATGATGATTTACATGTATTTTTTCATATAATTACGTACCAATGGCTCACTAATTTAAGCTGCTTTTTCAGAAATGGTATTCCCTGAAGATTAATTTATAACGGTATATTTTGAAACGCGTTGGTTTACCCCCTCTGCTTTATTCTTCGGCACAATCAATGATGAAGGAAACAGCAAGCAGATGGGGACTACCACTTCATGGTTACCAGTTAATTGTGCAATATTGATAATATCATTGATGCAATGTTTTGTAATTTCAACATGAGATTTTTTTGTAATTTTTCTACAATAAATATTAATTTTATATATATATATATATATATATATATATATATGAATTTTCATTTTTTTTTAATTGCCTACAAAATCCCACATCTTTGAGGTTTATTCTACGTTTTCCTGATAGCCCATTACAGGCAGGGGTCTGCAGTCCCCTCTGAGGTACCAACCATTTTGATCAGAAGAATAAATGTGCTAACTGATACTTGGTGGACTACTGCTCCCGGCACGTCTGATGAAAGCCCTGCCAACCCTCCTGGCTGTAGCGACATGACTCCAGAATAACACCACAGTCTCTCCCTCTGGCTCCACATCCAACTCCTGGCATGTCTCTCCCAGAGCTTTCCACTGTGCTTTTTACTCACTGACCCCGGCATGGATCCCTCCTGAATGACTTGCCTGGATGTGCTCCCAACTGTCCTCTTTCCAGCTCCTGTTCCAGGACACCTCTCAATGACCGTGTAGAGAGAGGCTCCCTCCCAGCTCATGAGCTCCCGGCCTGAGGTACCCCCCCCCCCCCAGAAAGTGGGTTTCCTCAGACCGTGACAGTCTAGCACTCCATCATTCAGTTCATCCACCCAACAACTCCTCCCCCAGCAGCCTGACCATGGGTATATATAGGAGGCCTGCCCCCTGCCAGTCCTAGTTGGGGATTGGTCAGGGCTCCCACATGCACCCCATGTCACTCCAGCTCTCTGCCCTGCCCCTTTTCCAGAATCTTCTCCCTGGAAACAGAGGAGGTGCCCAAGAGCTGAAGTACATGTCAGTCACCCACTGCTACACTAAACCACTCCCCTGCCACCAGATCAAAACAAACAAGCCTAGCTCACAGCATAGGCCTGCTTAAATTTACCTGCGCTGACAGTAAAAAAACAAACCCACTACTCTAGCACCTACCTAAAGGTAGAGGGTGCTACACCTGTGGCACTACAAGTGTCAGCAAGATGACTGCCAGCAAAGATGTCTGTATACAGTGTTAATATAACTCCTTCTGTGGTGTAGTGTCCCCGTTCCCTGCAAATGGGCTAAATTGCCCTCTCACCAAATCCTGTGGCCAAGGCCCAAACAAATGTTCTGGAACAGGCAGACTTTCCCGGTGACCCGACCGTCACCACACACTGGAACGCTTCACTGTCAGTGTAGATGTGCCTCGATATGCACCTGGGATCCCCCTCTCTCAGGCTGGATGTCCCGACTGGTGGCGGAGGCCTGAATCATGCAATCATCATCTGAGAGACAGCATCTCTCCTTCAGGTCTCATCTCTCTCACTGCCTCATCGTGACTGAAATTCCCTCAGGACACAAAATGGAGTCCTAAGCTCCTTTTTGTGCAGAGCATGGAGGGCTTTGTAGTTCCTCTCTGTATACCAATCTATGAGGCTGTTTTGTGAGGGAACTGCATGTCCCAGAATCCATTGCAGCTGCTTCCTGCAGCTCAGTACAGTCTCTCTGATTGGCTGCTGTAACTGTGCCTTTAGTTGACTTTCTTCTTCCTGCCAATAGGGGCACAGGGGAGGCTACAGAATGAACAGCTCTGTGTGTGAGCTAACATTACAACAGACTCAGCCAGTGAAACAGGGGGGGGGGGGGTGAAAAAGCCCATGCAAACACTGTCAGGTGCTTTCTCCCCAAGGCCCCATTCACACATGAGTGTAGCGTTTTTAGGCAGAAAGTCGCACGATTTTACTGCGATTTTGCCCCGATTTTTGCTGCGTTTTTGCTGCGATTTTGTGCAAGTCAAAAGGTCACCAATGTAAAAAGCAGAAAAATGCCCAAATTTGCCTGAAAAAAAAAGTTCCAGAACTTGTTTGAGCTTCAGGCGTTTTGGAGTGGAGATGTGAGTCATCTCCATAGAGAATAATTGTTTTTTTCCACTCCAGCGTTTTGTAGCTTCAGGCTTCAAGCTAAAAAACACTCAAGTGTGCATGGGGCCTTACTCAAGCTGGAAAGCTGTGTACATGGCTCAGACCAGCTTGGCGAGGTCGCGGGAATTGCAGGCATCCGCTAGACCAGGGGCAGGCAACCTCGGCCCTCCAGCTGTGATGAAACTACAAGTCCCATGAGACATTGCAAGACCCTGACAACCACAGGCATGACTCCTAGAGGCAGAGGCATGATGGGATTTGTAGTTTCACCACAGCTGGAGTGCCGAGGTTGCCTACCCCTGCGCTACACCTATATAAACTTGTTGGACATCTCATTCTAAAACCATGGCCATTAATACCTCTTTGTAGCTATGACATCCTCCACTCTTCTGGGAAGACTTTCCACAAGATTTTGCAGTGTCTGTGGACATTTGTCTCCATTTATGAGGTCAGGTACTGATGTTGGATGAGAGACATGTTTAAAATAATAACAACATAGAAGAGTGAAGAAGACCAATAGTTCATTAAGGCTTCAACTGGCTTTCCAGTTCATACCAAACTGTTCAAACCATGTCTTAATGGAGCTGGCTTCACCCTTCTGTGGGAAGTTTTGTCCAGTCCATCAAAGGAATATTTGTGAGGTCAGGTCATGATTTCGGATGAGAAGACTTGACCCACAATCAGTGTCCCAATTCACCCCAATCTACACCTCCTCCCTGGGTCAGCTGATAGCTTCCCACGGCTTTCAATATAATTTCTTCGCTGAGAACACCCAAATCTATCTCTCTACCCCTCAGCTCACAAAATCAGTCTGCTCACATATCACTAATTTACTAACAGACATATAGTATCAGTCTGGAAGTCACATCACTTCCTCAAACTCAACCTGTCCAAAACTGAGCTCATAACATTTCCTCCCCATGTACCCCTCAGTGCAGCTGCCCCCCCTCTATCAGTATAGACCCCCTCTATCAGTATAGACCCCCTCAGTGCAGCTCCCCTTCTATCAGTATAGACCTCCCTATCAGTATAGACCCCCTTCAGTGCAAACCCATCTATCAGTATAGACCCCCTCTATCAATACACACCCCCTCAATCAGTATAGACCCCCCTCAGTACAGCCCCTCCCCCTCTATCAGTATAAAACCCCCTCAGTGCAGCCCCTCCCCCCTCTATCAGTATACACCCCCCCCTCTCCACTTGTGCCCATAGGGCACCCTCCCAGCACATTTCCTCTTAACCCCCAATCCCATCACTTGAATCAATTTTTAAAATGCCCCCTTTCTTGGTAACTGTCCCCCTCTTCTATCAATTATCCAGGTACCTTACAGTAAACTGTACACAGACCTCAGAACAGCGCGGTGTGTCCCTCAGACTCCCTCCTTCTCCTGGGTAGATGTAAACCGAGAGGAGGGGGAGGCGGCTTCGGTCCGCTCCGTGAGACAGGGAGATAGCCGGCGAGGGAGAGATGTAGATCAGTGTAGGGGTGCAGCGTTAGCATTGCCGCTGCCCACAGGTGTCACCACTCTGGCAGATGTCACGCGGGTGGGGGCTGCACCCCCCTCCCTTGCGACGCCACTGCATCCCTGCATGTCAGGGTTCTAGGTGCCATCCTGGACTCCGAACACTCCTTTCAGCCCCACATCCAATCACTTTCCACAGCTTGCCTCCTCAACCCCTGCAATATCTCCAAGATACGCCCCTTCCTAACCAATGACACCAAAAAGCTTCTAATTCACTCCCTGCTCATCTCTCGCCTCAACTACTGCAACTCCCTCCTCATTAGCTTATCTTCAAATAGGCTCCTCCCCACTTCAGTCCATCATGAATGCTGCTGCCATACTCATCCACCTTACCAACTGCTCAGCGTCTGCTACTCCTCTCTGCCAATCCCTCCATTGGCTTCCGCTCAACATCCTCCACCCCTCTCTGCCAATCCATCCATTGGCTTCTGCTCAGTGTCCTCCACCCCTCTCTGCCAATCCATCCATTGGCCTCCATTCAGTGTCCTCCACCCCTCTCTGCCAATCCCTCCATTGGCTTCTGCTCAGTGTCCTCCACCCCTCTCTGCCAATCCTTCCATTGGCTTCCGCTCAGTTTCTTCCACCCCTCTCTGCCAATCCTTCCATTCGCTTCCACTCAGTGTCCTCCACCCCTCTCTGCCAATCCCTCCATTGGCCTCCATTCAGTGTCCTCCACCCCTCTCTGCCAATCCTTCCATTGGCCTCCATTCAGTGTCCTCCACCCCTCTCTGCCAATCCCTCCATTGGCCTCCATGCAGTGTCCTCCACCCCTCTCTGCCAGTCCTTCCATTGGCCTCCATTCAGTGTCCTCCACCCCTCTCTGCCAATCCTTCCATTCGCTTCCACTCAGTGTTTTCCACCCCTCTCTGCCAATCCCTCCATTGGCTTCCGCTCAGTTTCCTCCACCCCTCTCTGCCAATCCTTCCATTCGCTTCCACTCAGTGTTTTCCACCCCTCTCTGCCAATCCCTCCATTGGGTTCCGCTCAGTGTCCTCCACCCCTCTCTGCCAATCCCTCCATTGGCCTCCATTCAGTGTCCTCCACCCCTCTCTGCCAATCCTTCCATTGGCCTCCATTCAGTGTCCTCCACCCCTCTCTGCCAATCCCTCCATTGGCCTCCATTCAGTGTCCTCCACCCCTCTCTGCCAATCCTTCCATTCGCTTCCACTCAGTGTTTTCCACCCCTCTCTGCCAATCCCTCCATTGGGTTCCGCTCAGTGTCCTCCACCCCTCTCTGCCAATCCCTCCATTGGCCTCCATTCAGTGTCCTCCACCCCTCTCTGCCAATCCTTCCATTGGCCTCCATTCAGTGTCCTCCACCCCTCTCTGCCAATCCCTCCATTGGCCTCCATTCAGTGTCCTCCACCCCTCTCTGCCAATCCTTCCATTGGCCTCCATTCAGTGTCCTCCACCCCTCTCTGCCAATCCTTCCATTGGCTTCCGCTCAGTGTCTTCCACCCCTCTCTGCCAATCCTTCCATTCGCTTCCACTCAGTGTTTTCCACCCCTCTCTGCCAATCCTTCCATTGGCTTCCACTCACCCAACTTAAAAAAACATCCACAACTCAGCCCCCACCTACATCTCTAACCTAGTCTCAAAATACCAACCAAATCGTTCTCTTCATTCTCCCCAAGACCTCCTGCTCTCTAAGAACCCTTGTCATCTCCTTCCATGCTTTCCTCCAGGACCCCTCTGTCTGACTATCTCCTACTCTGTCCACTTTTAGGCAAATCCCTGAAAACCCTTCTCTTCAGAGAAGCCTATCCCGCCTCCACCTATCAACTGTACTTTTATTTTCGACATCAACCCATCCCCCACAGCTATTGCCTTTTGTATCACTTGACAACCTCCTAGAATGTAAGCTGTAACGATCAGGGCCCTCTGATTCCTCTTGTATTGAATCTCATTGTAACCTTACTGTTTGTCCTCACATTGTAAAGTGCTGTGCAAACTGTTGGCACTATACAAATCCATTGTAGCGTTGTACCGTTGAAGCTATACAGTACGTTGGCTCGCTTTCAGACCACTAGGGGGGCGCGCAAAAACTGCCCACGGCGACCCGTCGGAGCCGATGCTCGTGCCCCGCGATCACTCCATACAGAGACAGAACGGAGATCTGTCAATGTAAACGGACAGATCTCTGTGCTGTCAGGGCAGAGGAGACTGATCTGTTGTTCATGCTAAGTATGAACAACGATCGGTCTCCTCACCCAGGCAGTCCCATCCCCCCTACAGTTAGAATCACTCCCTAGGACACACAGTTAGCCCCCTGATCAACCCCTACTGTTAACCCCTTCCCTGCCAGTGACATTTATACATTAATCAGTGCATTTTTATAGCACTAATCGCTGTATAAATGTCAACGGTCCCAAAAAAGTGTCCGATCTGTCCGCAATCCCGATAAAAATCGCAGATCACTGCCAATACTAGTGAAAAAAAAATAAAAATGCCAAAAAAATTAAAAAAAAATAAAATATGTAGAAAAAAATAAAAAATAAATAAAATACAGTATGTAGAAGAATACACATTGGCCTAAACTAATGAAGAAATTAGTTTTTTTTTTTTTTTTTAAATTGGGGGATATTTATTATAGCATTAAGTAAAAAATATTGTTTTTTTTTCAAAATTGTCACTCTTTTTTTGTTTATAGCGCAAAAAAAAAAAAAACTCAGAGGTGATCAATTACCACCAAAAGAAAGCTCTATTTGTGGGGAAAAAAAGGACATCAATTTTGTTTTTGTACAAAGTCGCACGCCCGCGCAATTGTCAGTTAAAACGACGCAGTGCCGTACCGCAAAAAATGGTGCGGTCATTAAGGGGGCAAATCTTCCGGGGGCCTGAAGTGGTTAAACATTCGCTGCGGTGTGATCGGTGGGAACCTTCTCTCTCCCTGTAATAAAAATATAGTAAATGTCAATGAATCGGGTTCAGGGAATATTTCCGCGTCCACCAGAGCTGTATAAACAACACGCCGCGTTTTTTTCTTTTCCTTTCATGTAGCTGAAATGTTTCCAAAAAAAAAATGTTCTCTTCACAACAAAAGCCGAGTTTGCGGTTTGTAGTTGTTCTGAGTCCATCGGAGAGATAATACGATTTTGTCCTCCTGTTCTCCTGCTGTGAGAATAATATTTCCTGTCTGGGGTGTAATGCGGTTTTCCATTCTATCAAATTTCCCCCAAAAGATAGGAACACCGGCATGCGCTGTGTACTGCACACCCTCCGAGGGACGCTCCAAATATACCGTTTTTTTTTTGTTTTATTTGAAAATATTCAGCAATGCGTTGTCATTATTTACACAAACAATGTTACAATTTAGATTTTTTTTTTTACCTTTACCTAAGGCTAAGTTCACACCATATAGGAGGGACGGCGTGCGTTTCCCATTCATTTCACAGGGCTGCCCTATGGACAAGAGAAAAGAAGTCCCCGACCCTTCCCCAAGATTGCACCACACCGAACAGCATGCAGTTGGGAGTGCGTGAAAACGCATGTGTTAACAGACGCATGGAGGGGGCATTAATTGTAACAATTAAAGAGGAGCTCCAGCAGGGGTGCTGCTAGGTGGCAAAAAGACCAAGGGGTTCAGCCCGAAGTCCAAGGCCGGCACGGGGGGGGGGGCTGGGGGGGGATGGGGGGCGCATTAGTGGCGCGGGGTTTCTGGCTGGTGTGGTTGTGTGGCGGGGGGTAAGCTCACTTGCTGATTGCTGCCTGGCTTACCAATACACTGACCTACCTACCTGACATACATACACTGACCTACCTACCTGACATACACTGACCTACTTACACTGACCTACCTGACATACATACACTGACCTACCTACACTGACCTACCTGACATACATACACTGACCTACCTACACTGACCTACCTGACATACATACACTGACCTACCTACACTGACCTACCTGACATACATACACTGACCTACTTACACTGACCTACTTGACATACACTGACCCACCTACACTGACCTACCTGACATACCTACACTGACCTACCTGACATACCTACACTGACCTACCTGACATACATACACTGACCTACCTACCTGACATACACTGACCTACCTACCTGACATACACTAACCTACTTACACTGACCTACCTGACATACATACACTGACCTACCTACCTGACATACACTGACCTACTTACACTGACCTACCTGACATACATACACTGACCTACCTACCTGACATACACTGGCCTACTTACACTGACCTACCTGACATACATACACTGACCTACCTACCTGACATACACTGACCTACCTACACTGACCTACCTGACATACATACACTGACCTACCTACATGACATACACTGACCTACCTACCTGACATACACTGACCTACCTACACTGACCTGCCTGACATACATACACTGACCTACCTATCTGACATGCACTGACCTACCTACACCAACCTACCTGACATACATACACTGACCTACCTACCTGACATACATACACTGACCTACCTACCTGACATACACTGACCTACTTACACTGACCTACCTGACCTACATACACTGACCTACCTACTTGGCATACATACACTGATGGCAGTGACATACACTGACCTACCTACCTGACATACACTGACCTACCTACCTGACATGCATACACTGACGGTAGTGACAAACACTGACCTACCTGACCAGGCGACAGACTTTATGTGCCCTGAAGCAGCTCAACTCAGCCATGGTGTGCGTTGCAGCCATCATCACAGCAGGCAGCCAGAGGAGGAGAGGAGAGCCGCCCGCCCGAGCGCTGAGCGGGAATCTCATAGTGATGTGGCGCGGCAGCCGAATTGTAATTCCCGCCTTCTGGAGCCTGCAGCGCCTATGATGGACGTCACACGCCCCGCGGTTCCCACATTGGACCAGTGGGACGTCCATCATAGGCGCTGCAGGCTCCAGAAGGCGGGACCTGCTATGCCACTCGTCGTCACTCGGCAGCGCTCGGGATCAAATCATTCCCCACTTGGCGGCGCTTGGGATCAGATCGGTCCTCGCTCTGCGGCGCTCGGGGCTAACAATACAACGGTGCATGCCTGAGACCCGCTGCTTTTCAGGGACCCATTCGGGGCTCCAGGCCCCCCCTCCCAACGCCACTGAACCCCGGGCTCCTCCAGAAAAAATGAAGTCAGCAGCTACAAATCCTGTACAAATACTGTAGCTGCTGACTTTTATTATTAGGACACTTACCTGTCCACGAATCCAGCGGTGTCTTCACCCAAGACCATTTTTCAATCATCTGTTCGGGTTCTCCCGCCGCCATCTCTGGTAGGGGAAACCAGCAACAAGCCTTCGCAGCCGGTTCCCTAATGCAATGCGCGAAACGCGCTGCACTTTGTGAATGGCCCGGCGGCGGTGGAAGGAGGAGGGGGCGCCCTACCTTCCGGGGGGGGGGGAACTCGCCCCTGTTAACCCCTGGGAGCGGGTACCTGTCAAAACCAGTGGAGCTTCCCCTTTTGGGTGGAGCTCCGCTTTAATGGCACTGCCGAGCATCTACTAAAGGGCAGCGCATTTCTGTGCGTCACGATAAAGCGCTACACCGAACAGCATGGTATTGCGGAAATATGATGTTTGGAGTGGGTGAAAACGCACACGTTAGCAGATTCGTGAAGGTGGTAATAAATGGCACCGCCGAGAATCTGCTGAAGGGCAACGCGTTTCTGTGCACGTCGGGAGGACGCGTGCGTTTGTGCAGGATCCCGACATGCACTAGGTGTGAATCTCCCCTAAACCTCCTCCCTCTACATCATATCCCAACATATCATTTTGTTCCTTTATCTTGTTGCAAGAAACAGCTTATATGGCTCCCTGGGGCATCATCACCGGGCTTGTAAAATTCTCACATGGGTAGCTGGTGGGAACTCAGGTCTTATTTGGTGTAGACATCGCCCAGAACTACATCTCCCAATAACCCTTTACCTGCCTGCAGTGAGGCAAGGCAGCAGCATTGTTATGCAGGAAAATAAATAAATGTACAATATATACAGTAGGTGGGATTTCGATGTAGCAGAGTCATCAGCTCCAACAGGAAGAAGCACACTGGATTTCTGGCAAATCAATAGATAGGTTTCTGACCTTGCAACCTTTTTGAAGGGATAAAACACGGGGAATGTGCATGTATTGTACAGATGTACTGATTTTTTAAATTTTTGTATTCAGATATACAACTTGGAGTCTTTTTTATAAAACATTTATTGCACAAATGTCAGAATTATTTGTGTAAGCTGAACGAAATGTCACTGTACTTTTATAAGATATTAATGCCTGTATCTTTAGCTCCATCTAGTGGCCAAAATCCAGTATCGTTTTCTCATTGCCATATTTTAGAAAACAATACCACATGTTGGGCACAAGATGGAGCTGATGAGAAGGGCATTCATCTCTTACAAAAATTATGGCGACATTTCGCTCAGCTTCCACAAATACTTCTGACATTTGGGCATCAAATGTTTTATAAATAGACTAATTTAACACCTCTCTCTCCTTATTCCTTTATCTTTCATATATATATTTATGTTGTTTTTCTATTTGTTTTAAAGGGGCCCAGTAGAACCCCAGCTCAGTAGTATCTCCAGCTCATAAGTACCCTTGTTCAGCAGATCCCCCCACTCAGTAGTAACCTTCAGCTTTGCTAATCCCCCACTCAGTAGTAACCCCCAGCTCTAGCGATCCCCCCACTCAGTAGTAACCTTCAGCTCTGCTGATCCCCCCACTCAATAGTAGCCCCCAGCT
Organism: Aquarana catesbeiana; assembly: GCF_042186555.1. NCBI lineage: Eukaryota > Metazoa > Chordata > Amphibia > Anura > Ranidae > Aquarana > Aquarana catesbeiana. Next base: position 4,220,006 of record NC_133328.1, on the reverse strand, counting down.
CTGCTGCTCCCCCACTCTGTAGTAACCCCCAGCTCTACTGATCCCCCACTTAGTAGTAACCCTCAGCTCAGCTGATGCTCCACTCAGTAGTAACCCCCAGCTTTGCTAATCCCCCACTCAGTAGTAACCCCCAGCTCAGCTGATGCTCCACTCAGTAGTAACCCCCAGCTTTGCTAATCCCCCACTCAGTAGTAACCCCCAGCTCAGCTGATCCCTCACTCAGTAGTAAGCCCCAGCTCTGCTGCTCCCCCACTCAGTAGTAACCCCCGGCTCTGTTGATGCCCCACTCAGTAGTAACCCTCAACTAGTTCAGCTCAAACCCTGCTCAGTAGTTACCCCCAGCTCTGCTGATCCCCCACTCAGTAGTAATCCCCAGCTCAGCTGATGCCCCACTCAGTAGTAACCCCCAGCTCTGCTGATCCCCCACTCAGTAGTAATCCCCAGCTCAGCTGATGCCCCACTCAGTAGTAACCCCCAGCTCAGCTGATGCTCCACTCAGTAGTAACCCCCAGCTCAGCTGAGGCCCCACTTAGTAGTAACCCCCAGCTCTGCTGATCCCCCACTTAGTAGTAACCCCCAGCTCTGCTGATCCCCCACTCAGTAGTAACCCCCAGCTCTGCTGATCCTCTGGTTTGATGATCCTCCTCTCTCACTGGTCCTCACTCAACTCCTGCTCTATTGCTCCCTTGCTGCTCACCATGTGTGACATCTGCTAGTTTTTCCTGCTCGGGTCCCCCAGCTCTGCTGATCCTCCGCTGCTCAGTCCTCTCTCTCTCCGGTCTCCACTCACCTTCTGCTATAGCGTTCACATTTTTGCATACCACGTGTGCCATCTGCTAGTTGCGCCACTGCCCTGCTGCTCCACACTGCACACCAGATGTGACGTTTGCACCGGACACTCCCAGAATATACACACATGAACCGGAAGTGACTGCTGATGACGTCTTTCCCGATCGCTTGTTGGTTTCCCAGTGCATCCTGGGAGATCTCATACATGCAATACCTCCAAAACAAAGTGAAAAAGCTAAAGATGAATAAAAGCCCCTCAGAAGCTGAAGGGGCTGTCAGTGAGCGTTGTCATAGACTTCTATGGAGGCTTTGGAGACACTTTGAAGTACCAAGAAAGTGACATGGAGGAGACACAACGTGTGACCAGGACTGTAAGGTCACCATTTTATTTAGTGAGAGGAACTTTGATTGGCATTCAGGCTTTAAAAAATCGTCCAATGCCACATATTGAAGAAAGTGTAATGGAGCCCTAAGGACTGAGGACAAATGCAGAGTGCTCCATACGGCATCGTCTCCCCTCCTGCTCCGTATTTATGAGTCTGAAAAAGGATAATATACGACGTGCGGCTCGGCCAGAACGATGTCATTCAACATTTCACGCTCTGCGGACACCGGCGCTACAGCCAAGCACACAAAGGACTGCGCTCTGAAAGGCCCTGACATCTGGTTTTCCGCTCCGGCAACGGCGGGTCAGCGGATCTCCAGGACTGGACGGCCTCTGCTTCATCCGGCGCAGCTCATTATAAATGCGGGGACTTCACCGTCGGTGAGCGTCAATGAGGTGTATCAATCACCGCCACGCCGCTAATTAAAGGAGCTGAATGATAAAGTGCCTGTAGATGGGGAGTCACTTCTCTGTAGAACATTACCCCCACCAAACAGCCCGCGTCACACCGCCAGACTCCCGTGTACCGTCACGCTCATGACTTCAAAGCTCTAATAGGTCTTTCCGACTCCATTCTAATAAAGGCAAATAATTCATAAAAAAAAAAGAATAAAACGGCAAAATACGCAGTTGAAAAAAAAAAATGTACTGTATGTATACGAGGGTTCCTCAAAACATTTCCGCACTTTTTTAACTCTATTAAATATAAAAAAGTGTGGAAACTTTTTGAAAACCCCTCGTGTGTGTATATACAGTATCTAACAAAAGTAAGTACACCCCTCACATTTTTGTAGGCATGATGCCATTAAACTTTGTGTGCGTGTAAAGGCAGGTGTCCCAATACTTTTGGCAATATAGTGTGCGCATATATATATATATATATATATATATATATATATATATATATATATATATATATCCAGTATCTCACAAAATAAGTACACCCCTCACATTTTTGTAAATATTTTCTTCTATCTTTTCATGTGACAACACTGAAGAAATGACACTTGTCTACAATGTAAAGTAGTGAGTGTACAGCTTGTATAACAGTGTAAATTTACTGTCCCCTCAAAATAACTCAACACACAGCCATTAACCACTTGACAACTGGGCACTTAAACCCCCTTCCTTAGCAGACCAATTTTCAGCTTTTGGTGCTCTCACATTTTGAATGACAATTACTCAATCATGCAACGCTGTATCTATATGAAATTTTTGTCCTTTTTTTCACACAAATGGAGCTTTCTTTTGGTGGTATTTAATCACCACTGGGTTCTTTATTTTTTGCGCCGTAAAAGAAAAAAGACCGAAAAATCTGTAAAAAAATACATTTTTCTTCATTTCTGTTATAATATCTTGCAAATTGGTAATTTTTCTTCATATATTTTGGCCAAAATGTATACCGCTACATATCTTTGGTAAAATTAACCCAAATCAGTGGATATTATTTGGTCTTTGTGAAAGTTATAGAGTCCAAAAGCTATAGTGCCAATATCTGAAAATTGATCACACCTGAAGTACTGACGGCCTATCTCATTTCTTGAGACCCTAACATGCCAGAAAAGTATAAATACCCCCCAAATGACCCCTTTTTGGAAAGAAGACATTCCAAAGTATTTAGAAAGATGCATGGTGAGTTTTTTGAAGTTGTCATTTTTTCCCACAATTCTTTGCAAAATCAAGGTTTTTTTTTTACTTTTTTTTTTCCCACAAAATTGTCATATTAGCAGGTTATTTCTCACACACAGCATATGCATACCACAAATTACACCCCAAAACACATTCTGCTATTCCTCCCGAGTACGGTGATACCACATGTGTGAGACTTTTACACAGCGTGGCCACATACAGAGGCCCAACATGCAGGGGAGCACCTTCAGGCATTCTGGAGCACCCAGGCCAATTCTGACATTTCTCTCCTACATGTAAAAATCATCATTTATTAGCTAGAAAATTACATAGAACCCCAAAACATTATATATGTTTTTTTAGCAAAGACCCTAGAGAATACAATGGCGGTCGTTGCAACTTTTTATCTCGCACGGTATTTGCGCAGCAATTTTTGTAACGCGTTTTTTTGGGAAAAAAAACTGTTTTGTGCTTTACAAAAACCAAAACAGTAAAGTTAGCCCAATGTTTTTGCATAATGTGAAATATGAAGTTACGCCGAGTAAATAGATACCCAACATGTCACCTTTCAAAATTGCACGCGCTTGTGGAATGGCGCCAAACTTTGCTACTCAAAAATCCCCATAGGCAACACTTTAAAATTTTTTACTGGTTACATGTTTTGAGTTACAGAGGAGGTCTAGGGCCAAAATTATTGCTCTCACTCTAGCGATCGCAGCGATACCTCACATGTGTGGTTTGAACACCGTTTTCATATGTGGGCGGGACTTACATATGCATTCGCTTCTGCATGCGAGCACACAGGGACAGGGGCGCTTTAAAATTTTTTTTTTTTTTATTGTTCATTTTACTTTATTTATTTTAGTTTGATGCTTTTTTCCAAAAAAAAAAAATTTGGACCACTTTTATTCCTATTACAAGGAATATAAACATCCTTGTAATAGGAATATGGCATGACAGGTCCTCTTTACAGTGAGATATGGGGTCAATAAGACCCCACATCTCACCTCTAGGCTGGGAAGCCTGAAATAAAAAAAAAAAAAAAAAAAAACGATCCTGGCTTCGATCGTAGCGGTGAGTCGGTAGAAGCGCGGGAGGGGGGGACATCCCCTCTTGCCTCCCGTAAGAACGATCAAGCAGTGGAACAGCTGCTATGATCATTCTCATGGTGTAGGGAATCGCTGGCTGAAAAAGCTGATATCTGAATGATGCCTGTAGCTGCAACCATCATTCAGATATCCCCGCACAAAGTCAAGGATGTTGTATGATGGCCGGCGGGCGGGAAGTGGTTAAAACGCTTTTTTTTTTTTTTTAACACAAAGTTGTCCATTTATACAATATTTCTAACACATAGCATGTACATATCAAAAATGACACCCCAAAATAGATTCTCCTATTCCTCCTGAGTACGGCGATACCCCATGTGTGAGACTTCCACAGCCTGGCCACATACAGAAGCTGGGTATGGCTGAGCATGGCAGGGTATGGCGGGGTATTGCGGAGTATGGCGGGGTATTGCGGAGTATGGCGGGGTATTGCGGAGTATGGCGGGGGCGGGGTATGGCAGAGTATGGCAGGGTATGGCGGGGTATTGCGGAGTATGGCGGGGTATTGCGGAGTATGGCGGGGTATTGCGGAGTATGGCGGGGGCGGGGTATTGCGGAGTATTTGCGGGGTATTGCGGGGTATGGCAGAGTATGGCGGGGTATGGCGGAGTATGGCGGGGTATTGCGGAGTATGGCGGGGTATGGCAGAGTATGGCGGGGTATGGCAGAGTATTGTGGGGGCATTGCAGAGTATGGCGGGGGCATTTCAGAGTATTGTGGGGGTATTGCAGAGTATTGCACAGCATTGCATAGTAGTGAGGGATGGCTGAGCATGGATGGATGTCTCTGTGCAGCGCTGTGGGCACTACACATACAGCCCACAGCGCTGCAGACATCCATCCATCCCCCCCTCGGCTCACAGTGTACCGATCGGTACACAGGAGGGGAGGAGAGGAACCGGCGTCATCAGATGACGCCGGTCTGTTTACATGTGATTGCGTCGTCATTTGACGGCGCAATCACATGGTAAACGGCCGCGATCAGCGGCCATTTACTGGGATCCGTGATGCGCCGGGTCCTCTGGACCCGGCGGTCACGGATGTGTTCGGGTGCGCGCCCCAGGGGGCACGCGAGAGGGGAATTCTGGGAGGACGTCATAGTACGTCCACCCAGAGTTATCCAACCGCCCTGCAGCCGTCATTCAGCTATGGGCCGGTTGGTAAGTGGTTAATGTCTAAACCGCTGGCAACAAAAGTCAGTACACCCCTAAGTGAAAATCTCCAAAATTGGCCCCAAAGTGTCAATATTTTGTGTGGCCACCATTATTTTCCAGCACTGCCTTAACCCTCTTGAAGGTTTACCAGAGCTTCACAGGTTGTCACTGGAGTCCTCCTCCCCTCCTCCATGATGACATCACAGAGCTGGTGGATGTTAGAGACCTTGTGCTCCTCCACCTTCCGTTTGAGGATGCCCCACAGATGTTCTCTAGCAGTGGTTCTCAACTCCTGTCCTCAGGACCCACTAACAGGCCAGGTTTGAAAGATAACTGAAATACATCTCAGGTGATATCATTTGCTACTCAGTGATTGTCGTATTCTAGTCTGCATCTCCCCCAAGGTAAAACATAAAACCTGGCCTGTTAGTGGCTCCTGAGGACCAGAGTTGAGAACCACTGCTCTATAGGGTTTAGGTCTGGAGACATGCTTGGCCAGTCCATCACCTTTACCCTCAGCTTCTTTAGCAAGGCAGTGGTCATCTCAGAGGTGTGTTTGGGGTGGTTATCATGTTGGAATACTGCCCTGCGGTCCAGTCTCTGAAGGGAGGGGATCATGCTCACAGTACATGTTGGCATTCATGGTCCCCTCAATGATCTGTAGCCCCCCAGTGCCAGCAGCACTCATGCAGCCCCAGACCATGACACTCCCACCACCATGCTTGACTGTAGACAAGACACACTTGTCTTTGTCCTCCTCACCTGGTTGCCCCCACACACGCTTGTCACCATCTGAACCAAATACGTTTATCTTGGTCTCATCAGACCACAGGACATGGTTCCAGTAATCCATGTCCTTAGTCTGCTTGTCTTCAGCAAACTGTTTGTGGTCTTTCTTGTGCATCATCTTTAGAAGAGGCTTCCTTCTGGGATGACAGCCATGCAGACCAATTTGATGCAGTGTGCGGCGTATGGTCTGAGCACTGACAGGCTGACCCCCCACCCCTACAACCTCTGCAGCAATGCTGGCAGCACTCATACGTCTATTTCCCAAAGACAACCTCTGGTTATGACGCTGAGCACGTGACCTCAACTTCTTTGGTGGACCATGGCGAGGCCTGTTCTGAGTGGAACCTGTCCTGTTATACCGCTGTATGGTCTTGGCCACCGTGCTGCAGCTCAGTTTCAGGGTCTTGGCAATCTTCTTATATCCTAGGCCATCTTTATGTAGAGCAACAATTCTTTTTTTCAGATCCTCAGAGAGTTCTTTGCCATGAGGTGCCATGTTGTACTTCCAGTGACCAGTATGAGAGAGTGAGAGCGATAACACCAAATTTAACACACCTGCTCCCCATTCACACCTGAGACCTTGTAACACTAACGAGTCACATGACACCGGGGGAGGGAAAATGGCTAATTGGGCCCAATTTGGACATTTTCACTTAGGGGTGTACTGACTTTTGTTGCCAGCGGTTTAGACATTAATGGCTGTGTGTTGAGTTATTTTGAGGGGACAGTAAATTTACACTGTTATACAAGCTGTACACTCACTACTTTACATTGTAGACAAGTGTCATTTCTTCAGTGTTGTCACATGAAAAGAGAGAAGAAAAGATTTACACAAATGTCACTGAGGGGTGTACTTACTTTTGTAAGATACTATATATATATATATATATATATACACACACTATATTGCCTAATGTATTACTGCCTTTACACGCACATGAACTTTAATGACATCCCAGTCTAATGCTGGCCATACACTATACAGAAAATCGGCCGAACCCATTTTCGAAAAACGAACGTTCGACCGTGACCGCAAACGATCGTGCCATCATATAATGACCGATAAATTGTTCAGTGGACATGAATAAATAATTTTGTGTTCGTTTTTTTACATATACCTGGTGCAGGCAGTTCGGACGGGAAACACATTAACCTTGCAATTTATCGTACGTTCGGCAGAAATTTTCCAAACATGCCGTTCGTTTTTTTTCCACAAAAACGTCACAAACGATTATCGATTTGTACCCACTAACTTGCCGAAAAACGAACGAAGTGTCCATACGAACGATTTTTCGGCCGATTTTTCGTATGGCCAGCATTAGTCCGGAGGGTTCAATATTGAGTTGGCTCCGCCCTTTGCAGCTATAACAGCTTCACCTCTTCTGGGAAGGCCGTCCACAAGGTTTAGGAGGGTGTCTATGGGAATGTTTGACCATTCTTCCAGAAGAGAATTTGTGAGGTCAGGCACTGATGTTGGATGAGAAGGCCTGGCTCGCAGTCTCCGCTCTAATTCATCCCAAAGGTGTTCTATGGGGTTGAGGTCAGGACTCTGTGCAGGCCAGTCAAGTTCCTCCACCCCAAACTCGCTCATCCATGTCTTTATGGACCTTGCTTTGTACACTGGTGGGCAGTCATGTTGGAACAGGAAGGGGCCGTCCCCAAACTGTTCCCACAAAGTTGGGAGCCTGAAATTGTCCAAAATGTCTTGGTATGCTGATGCCTTAAGAGTTCCCTTCACTGGAACTAAGGGGCCAAACCCAACCCCTGAAAAACAACCCCCCACACCATAATCCCCCCCCCCCCACACCATAATCCCCCCCCCCTCCACCAAATGATTTGGACCAGTGCACAAAGCAATCACAGCCAGTGAGCCAATGAAGAGAGAGAGAGAAAGAGGGGGCGGGGCCAAGCTGTGGCTCTGTGTCCAAATGGACATGCAGAGCCGCGGCTCGGGAACGAGTCTGCTCAGGTGCCCCCATTGCAAGCTGTTTGCTGTGGGGGGGGGGCACTAGGCAGGAGGGAGGGGCCAGGAGTGCCGGTGGGGGACCCAAGAAGAAGAGGACCTGGGCTGCTCTGTGCAAAACCATTACAGAGCAGGTAAGTATAACATGTTTTTTTTTTCTTTTTAAGAAAGCATATAATAACATTTTAAATACAAGTGTATGTGGGTTGTTATTGCTTGGAGTGCAGCCCCCCCCCCCCCCCCCCCTCACTATTTATCCTGAGCACCATAACAATTAAAAGTGAAAATTAAAAACAAAATAATAATAATTTTTGGTTGTCACAGAACAAGAATAGAGGACACTAGCTCTGGTGACTTTGGAGGGATTTTTCTCACTTCCTGTTGTAGATATGGGGCAGGAAGTGAAGGGAAATCTCCCCAATGGGACACAGATGGCAAAAAAAAAAAAAAAAAATGTCAAGGGTTCTAACCCTCCCTTGCTGTATCCAAAATGAAAAAGAAGTTTTGCCTTTAGGTCTACTTTAAGGATTAAAGAGGGGTTATCAGAGGACACTTAGTGATGGTTGCTATGTACATGGGGGGAGGGTCCGCTCTCTGATAAGGATGGAAATATGTCGAACACATCGAATATACTTTTCCAGCATTGTGCCGGCTTGTCCTCATTAATTGAATCCAGACATGACCTCAATTGGAGCATGAATTCCTATAGCCTGCCTGCCATTATGCTTTTTAATTAGCTCAGCTCATGGCTTATAAATGGCTCATTTATCTTTATAAGTTCCTATTAATTTGTTACTTTGAAAAAAAAAAAAAAAAAAAATCGCCTGCGATTGGAAAAAATATCTAAATGTCTTTTAAAAAAAAACGCATCATGATAGCCATAAACTTTTAGCGTAAAAATTGTTACTTTTTATTTCGCAAATGTGACTTCCTGAGTAGACAGATCTCAGATACCCAGAAATAATGCTGATCCATCAAATGATAACATTTATTAAGGTCACTGATTTATATAAAATCCTGACATATACCGCAGTGCTGTACAGAGAGCACTGAGCCATTCAAATCAGTCTTTGCACCACAGGAGCTTACACTCTAATGTCCCCTCCACAGTCACTGTTACTGATGTAGCACCCTGATGTTTAGGAAGGGTTGCTAGCAGATTTACCTGCCAGGTATAGTCGCCTTGGCCAATTGATAGGAGATCAGATGATTCCACCCTAATTCTGGAATTGCTGCACTTCTCTCTTTTGTCACTAGGTGGCATTACATAAGACAAGGGCATTGCAAGGACAGATTAGGAATAGATGGGGTATCTCAGCCAATGGCCAGGGATCTTCTTGGGTCCCTTGGCCTGCTGGGAGAGCCTATTTATTTGGGTGAGGTCCAGTAGTGTATTTAGGTTTTGTGCTGCCCTAGGCCTGACTAAACTCGTGCACCCCCTAATTTAAATATGACCCACCCCTTCCTGTCAAGGCCACACCCCTTGCCATTTAAGACCCACCCTGAAATTTTCGAGTGGGGACACTAGTTCTGAGGGCCTGAGAGCGGCAATGGATTCCCTTAATTTGCATAGATTTCCTCTCACTTCCTGTTTGGCTATGGGGCAGGAAGTGAAGGGAAATCTCTGCAATAGGACAGGGATGGTAAAAAATAAACAGCGCAAGCCGTCGGGGACTCTTTCCGTGCTGCCCCCCTGCAAAGTACTGCCCTAGACCTGGGCCTTGTTGGCCTAGGCCAGGATACAGCGTTGGTGAGGTCAGGTGATCGGGGGGTTCTGTGCCACCTGGATGGCTGTCTGGATGGACGTGTGTTGCGCTGCCCCGGGCTGCTAGGCTGGAGATTGGGCCTATCCCGGGGACATCTGGCGGCTAGGCTGTCTGAGGGCCCATCCAGAAGCAGGAGAGCAGTGTAGGGTTGGGATTGTGGCTTGTAGTCAAACCAAAAGTAACGGTTCTGCCAGCCGGAGACCCTGTCCTGGTCGGAGGTAGAAGGGAAGCTGTCGCCACTAAGGGACCATCCACCTTGTTGCCGGGGACCACCGTGAGTGGCTGAGGCAAATGGCAGAGCAGTATTCTCACCAACCGGGGACGGTGAAGAATTGGGAAACTTCGGCAGGTGTCAAGCCAGGGACCCAACCAGCGGAGGTGACGCTTGCAGAGCAGCCTTGTGTGCCAAGCCAGGGACCAAACCGACGTTTGAGGAGTATCTGCAAGTGCCAAGCTAGGGACCCAGCAGGGATGACACTTGAGGATGATACTCAGTGAGAAGATTGGAAGAGCTCAGGAGATCCAGTGGCAGTGGGTCTAAGTGATAGACTGGGAGCTCAGTAGAGTAAAGATCTAAAAAGGAGATTGTGGAGGAAGTGAAATGCCGCCTACACACGGCCGGACTTCCCGACAGAAAAAGTCCGATGGGAGCTTTTGGTCGGACATTCCGACCATGTGTATGCCCCATCGGATTTTTTCTGTCGGCATTTCCGACGGACTCAGATATAGAACATGTTCTAAATCCTTCTGTCGGAAATGCCGATGGAGTTTAGCTCATTGGCAAGTCCGCTCATGTGTACGCAGCAAAAGAGTTTCTATAAAACCTTTATTAGAAACTGTTCAAGATCATTACCATAGGGGACAGCGTGTCTACACATGCAGATGTGTCCAGCTGGGTGCCTTTCCCTGCATGGCTGTCTACCTATAGAAGTCTCGGAGTCTGCCAATTAACTAAAGGGTGTCCTGGCCCTAACCCTCTCTCCCACAGTTCTGTTTAAGAGAGAATAAATCTCTTTGTATTCAAGAAGTGTCTGGCGCCCATGAATCTACCTTGCACTACACCCACCATGCCTTGTAGCCCACTCTGCATAGAGGGGTGTCAGCTGTCCCTAACTCTGGAGGTCACCGTTAGGCCCCAGGGGCCCTGGGAGCTCGCTACATTATTATTATTATTATTAGTATACATTTAAAGCAAAATTTTGGTAATGTGCTGGTTGGTATTTTTCATTCCTGGTTTAGGCTTTTTCTGAGAAGCTGGGAGAATGGTGGGCCAGTGAAAAGCCTTGAGGGTCCGACATGGTAAGCTCCCGGCTTATGTTGCCCCATGCCTGAAAATGCTTTGGCAGTGGTGAGTGACGGCGGAGGAAATTTAACCACTTGAGCCCCGGACCATTATGCTGCCTAAGGACCAGAGGTCTTTTTCCAATTTGGCACTGCGTCGCTTTAACTGCTAATTGCGCGGTCATGCAATGCTGTACCCAAACGAAATTTGCGTCCTTTTCTTCCCACAAATAGAGCATTCTTTTGATGGTATTTGATTACCTCTGCAGTTTTTATTTTTTGCGCTATAAACGGAAAAAGACCGAAAATTTTGAAAAAAAATGATATTTTCTACTTTTTGTTATAAAAAAAATCCAATAAACTAAATTTTAGTCATACATTTAGGCCAAAATGTATTCGGCCACATGTCTTTGGTAAAAAAAATGTCAATAAGCATATATTTATTGGTTTGCGCAAAAGTTATAGCGTCTACAAACTAGGGTACATTTTCTGGAATTTACACAGCTTTTAGTTTATGACTGCCTATGTCATTTCTTGAGGTGCTAAAATGGCAGGGCAGTACAAACCCCCCCAAATGACCCCATTTTGGAAAGTAGACACCCCAAGGAAATTGCTGAGAGGCATGTTGAACCCATTGAATATTTATTTTTTTTGTCCCAAGTGATTGAATAATGACAAAAAAAAAAAAAAAAATTTACAAAAAGTTGTCACTAAATGATATATTGCTCACACAGGCCATGGGCATATGTGGAATTGCACCCCAAAATACATTCAGCTGCTTCTCCTGAGTATGGGGATACCACATGTGTGGGACTTTTTGGGAGCCTAGCCGCGTACGGGGCCCCGAAAACCAATCACCGCCTTCAGGATTTCTAAGGCTGTAAATTTTTGATTTCACTCTTCACTGCCTATCACAGTTTCAGAGGCCATGGAATGCCCTGGTGGCACAAACCCCCCCCCAAATGACCCCATTTTGGAAAGTAGACACCCCAAGCTATTTGCTGAGAGGCATGGTGAGTATTTTGCAGCTCTCATTTGTTTTTGAAAATGAAGAAAGACAAGAAAAAACTTTTTTTTTTTTCTTTTTTCAATTTTCAAAACTTTGTGACAAAAAGTGAGGTCTGCAAAATACTCACTATACCTCTCATCAAATAGCTTGGGGTGTCTACTTTCCAAAATGGGGTCATTTGGGGGGGTTTTGTGCCACCTGGACTTTCCATGGCCTCCGAAACTGTGATAGGCAGTGAAGAGTGAAATCAAAAATTCACACCCTTAGAAAGCCTGAAGGCGGTGCTTGGTTTTCGGGGTCCCGTACGCGGCTAGGCTCCCAAAAAGTCTCACACATGTGGTATCCCCATACTCAGGAGAAGCAGCAGAATGTATTTTGGGGTGTAATTTCACATATTCCCATGGCATGTTTGAGCAATATATCATTTAGTGACAACTTTGTGCAAAAAAAAAAAAAAAAAAAAAAAAAAATTTGTCTCTTTCCCGCAACTTGTGTCGCAATATAAAATATTCCATGGACTCGACATGCCTCTCATCAAATAGCTTGGGGTGTCTACTTTCCAAAATGGGGTCATTTGGGGGGGGGGTTTGAACTGTCCTGGCATTTTATGCACAACATTTAGAAGCTTATGTCACACATCACCCACTCTTCTAACCACTTGAAGACAAAGCCCTTTCTGACACTCATTGTTTACATGAAAAAGTTATTTTTTTTTGCAAAAAAATTACTTTGAACCCCCAAACATTATATATTTTTTTAAAGCAAATGCCCTACAGATTAAAATGGTGGGTGTTTCATTTTTTTTTTTCACACAGTATTTGCGCAGCGATTTTTCAAACGCATTTTTTGGGGAAAAAACACACTTTTTTAAATTTTAATGCACTAAAACACACTATATTGCCCAAATGTTTGATGAAATAAAAAAGATGATCTTAGGCCGAGTACATGGATACCAAACATGACATGCTTTAAAATTGCGCACAAACGTGCAGTGGCAACAAAATAAATGCATTTTTAAAAGCCTTTAAAAGCCTTTACAGGTACCACTTTAGATTTACAGAGGAGGTCTACTGCAAAAATTACTGCCCTCGATCTGACCTTCGCGGTGATACCTCACATGCATGGTGCAATTGCTGTTTACGTTTGACGACAGACCGCCGCTTGCGTTCGCCTTAGCGCGAGAGCAGGGGGCGACAGGGGTGCTTTTTTTTTTTTTTTTTTTCTTTATTATTTTTTTGCTTTTTTATCTTATTTTTAAACTGTTCCTTTCATTTTTTTTTTTTTTAATCATTTTTATTGTTATCTCGGGGAATGTAAATATCCCCTATGATAGCAATAGGTAGTGACAGGTACTCTTTTTTGAAAAAATTGGGGTCTATTAGACCCTAGATCTCTCCTCTGCCCTCAAAGCATCTGACCACACCAAGATCGGTGTGATAAAATGCTTTTCCAATTTCCCAATGGCGCTATTTACATCCGGCGAAAAGTAAGTCATAAAATGCTCGTAGCTTCCGGTTTCTTAGGCCATAGAGATGTTTGGAGCCACTCTGGTCTCTGATCAGCTCTATGGTCAGCTGGCTGAATCACCGGCTGCATTCTCAGGTTCCCTGTTGAGACAGGAGAGCCAGAGAAAAACACGGAAGACGGTGGGGGGGGGGCATTCCCTCCCACGGCTTGTAAAAGCAGTCTAGAGGCTAATTAGCCGCTAGGGTTGCTTTTACATGAAAGCCGACCGCTGGCTGAAAAGAATGATACCAAGATGATACCTAAACCTGCAAGCATCATTCTGGTATACCCACTCAAAGTCGTGAATGGCGTACCTGAAGACATAAAAATGGTTAACAATAAAGCACAGTAAATGGTAAAGTATAAAAAATTGCATACCTGAAAAGCAAACATGATAAAACATAATAACAATAAAACATTGCAGAATAGAGTACAGTAAAAAAGAGCAGAACAAGAGCGAGAGAATAGAGAGAGAGAGAGAGAACAATAAAACGACAACTATTTTTTTTTATTTTATATATATATATTTTTTTTTTTACACTTTTTTTGTAACTGTAACTTTTATAACTGTAACCGGTTCCAGGTTCGGGTCTCTCAAAATGCGATGGCATCTTGGGAGACCCTGTGAAAGTGTGCCTAGTCTGTGCAATGCTGTACCCTACGCTAATACTCAACTAGTGAATGGTAGCGTTCAAAACATTCACCAATGCAAAGACCAGGATTGTCAGGACAGGAGTGACAATAATAGCGGGTGTCACGCCTATATCCGCGCTTGCTGCAGACACAACATCTTTTTTGGGGGGGTTCGCTGGGTAGGGGTACTCGGGAGGACATAAAAATGCCTCTCATGCAGCCGACTGCATTTGGTGGGGGATGTGAATGGGGGAAGTACGGGCGCTGCAGAAGTGGTGGGTTCCCAATTAGGATTGGCGAATGCAGCAGGAAGGGCATTATGGGCACGACGGGCCTGTGTTTGTCTTCTTGGTGGCAGCGGGACACTACTTGTGCTTGCCACCTCACCAGCTTGAACTGCACTTATGGGACTCGCCACGTCACCAAGTGTTACTGCAGTGCTGGTTTGACTATGACCGGGGTGTACTAGGCCGCTGGTGCTTGCCAGTTCAATAAAAAGCTTCCAAAAAAACTGTTAGCGATCGCAGGGATCAGGCCTGACTCTGCAAACGCTGCAGTTATGCGTTAAGTGTTTTGTAAGTGTCAGTGATCGATCGATACTGCACTTGGGTGGGCTGGGCTGGGCTGGGCGGAGGGGAAAAATGCAGGTGCTAGCAGGTATCTGGGCTGATCCCGCTAACACTGCGTTTTTGGGAACCCTAAACTGCTGGGGACGCTAGTATAGATCTGATAGGATCAGATATTGATCAGTTCAGATACTATACCACTAAGGGAGGTGTACAGTGCGTGCGTGGGTGTTAGCGGTACTGGCGCTAATCTGACGCTGCTTGGGGCTGGTGCTTGCCAGTTCACCAAAATACTACCAAAAAAACTGTTAGCGATCGCAGGGATCAGGCCTGACTCTGCGAACGCTGCAGTTATGCGTTTAGTGTTTTGTAAGTGTCAGTGATCGATCGATACTGCACTTGGGCTGGGCCGGGCGGAGGGACAAAATGCAGGTGCTAGCAGGTATCTGGGCTGATCCCGCTAACACTGTGTTTTTGGGAACCCTAAACTGCTGGGGACGCCAGTATAGATCTGATCGGATTCAGATATTGATCCGTACAGATACTATACCACTAAGGGAGGCGTATGCTGCGTGCGTGGGTGTTAGCGCTACTGGCGCTAATCTGACGCTGCCTGGGGCGACGCATATCACCGCCGGGCGATCAGGGGGCTAAACCTTTATTCGGTAATAAACGGCGGGTGCCCTGACACTATAAAAAATAAACAAACTAACCAGCGTCACCCGTAACAGTTATACGGTGATCAGTGGTGAAAGGGTTAACTAGGGGGCAATCAAGGGGTTAAAACATTTATTAGGTAGTATATGGGGGTCCCTGTCGCTATAAAACGCTGACGGCGAACCTAAATATTTACCTCACTAACTAGCGTCACCAGCGACACTAATACAGCGATCAGAAAAATGATCGCTTAGTGACACTGGTGACGGGGGGTGATCAAGGGGTTAAAACTTTATTAGGGGGGGTTAGGGGGGTATCCTAGACCTACAGGGGGGTAATACTAACTGTCCCAACACTGTAACTGTCACAAACTGACACCAATGCAGTAATCAGAAAAAAAAAAAAAAACTGCTTGGTGTCAGTTTGTGACGGGGGGGGGGGGGGGGTGATTGGGGGGGGATCGGGGGGCGATCGGGGGGGGGGATCAGGGTGTTTTGTGTGCTGGCATGTTCTACTGTGTGTGTAGTGTTGTGCACTCACATACCTGTCTTCTCTCCTCGGGCCGGAACGGAAATTACCGAGCCGAGGAGAGATGACATCATTTCCTTTGCTGCTGTTTAGCATACAGCAGCAAAGGAATGTTCTCATTGGCCGGTGGCGATCGCGAGGGGGGGCCACGAACGGATGGCCTCCCCCTCATCTCCGATCGCCGTGGGAGAAAAGACGACCGCCTCGGGCACCGGGGGGGGGGTCCGATCGGACCCCCCACCCGCGGAAGGCAAATCACGTATATGTACGTGATTTTGCCTGTCCGTGCCACCTTGCCGACGTAAATCGGCGTGAGGCGGTCGTCAAGTGGTTAAGACCCCCCATACACACTATTAGATTTTGCAGATTTTCGTCTTCAGATTTACTAAAACCATGTAGTGCCAAGGCCGGCCTGATTGCATACAAGATTGAAACTCTTAAAGTTTGACCTCATATTATATGGTTTTGTTAAATCTAAAGACAAAAATCTGCAGAAAATCTGATAGTGTGTATGGGGTCTTAGGAAGGGCCTAGAGAGGAGGGTTGTTGAATCTGCCTTTAGCGAGCCACTGGCCTTGAGGGATTGCCCAGGCCCTGTTATGAGGGAGGGTCTGCGTTTGATTAATCTGGAGAGAATCCCTTTAACCACTTCAGCCCCAGAAGGATTTACCCCCCTTCATGACCAGGCCATTTTTTACGATACGGCACTGCCTTACTTTAACTGACAATTGCCACGTTGTACCAAATAAAATTGATGGTCTTTTTTTTCCCACAAATAGAGATTTCCTTTGGTGGTTTTTATTTTTTGCACTATAAACAAAAAAAGACCAACGATTTTGAAAAAAAAAAAAACTATATTTTTTGCTTTCTGCTATAAAACATATCCCATAAAGAGATTGAAAAAATCTAATCTCTTCATCAATTTAGGCCAATATGTTTTCTTCTACATATTTTTGGTAAAAGAAATCCCAATAAACTATGGGATATTTTTATGGAATTTTTATTTATTTTTACTAGTAATGGCAGCTATCATCAATTTTTAGCGGGACTGCAACATTGCAGCAGACAAATCTGACACTTAACTGACACTTTTTTTTGGGGACACTAATATAGTGATCAGTGCTCAAAATATGCACTGTCACTGCACTAATGACACTAGCAGGGAAGGGAATCTGGACGGGTGGGTGGTCGGTGTCAATGAGGTTGAGTGTGTGTAGGAATGTGGTCCAGCATTTGCCCTCCTCTGCCTTTATTGGTAGAGATAGGATTACCATCTTTTACCCTGGTCAACCTAAGCTGTGCTATAAGTGGACTCCATATGTGGAGTCAAGGGACATTTCTCCTCTAAATGTCCAGAACAGAAGTGTTCTTTGTGTCAGGAACTGGGGCATCTGGCCATCAATAAATGTAACCTATGTGATAAGGTCGGTCACCCTTATAGCCGGTGCCCTGAGACTTTGCACAATAAGCCAGAGTTAGTGGAGGAATTCTTCCGTCTGGATAGAGAAGAGTCTGGGTTGGCAGAGGTTGTACCAGGGGATCCTAGAGTCTCTGTCCCGTCAGAATCTGTGTCTGTGAGGCCCTCTGTGGTGTCAGTGTCCCCCAGTCTGTGGTGTCAGTGTCCCCCCAGTCTGTGGTGTCAGTGTCCCCCCAGTCTGTGGTGTCAGTGTCCCCTCAGTCTGTGGTTCCCCAATCAGTGTCAGAAAGTGTGGTTGTCAAGTCTGTGTCTGCACCTATTGTTTCTCCTAGTGTAGTGAAGGCAGTGGAGGGTGCTGGACCAGCATGTATGGTGGTGCCAACCCCTCCTCCTTGGCGTGGCAGAAGTGCGGCTGGAGGTCAGCAGACAGCGAAGGGTGGAGTGAGGGATGGATTGGATGATGGTGGGGGGGGGTGGGAAGGGAATGAGAGTGGCTGGTGCAGAATGCAAGGTGAATGATGTGGAAGTTGGGGTGAATGATGTGGGGGGAGGGGTTAATGGGGGGTTTTGGAATCGCATCCTGATGGCGATTAAGTCTCAAAATGTTTCTTAGCCTGGATTGTGTTTAAGTTGAGGTTCGGGGTTTGTAGTCTCTTTTTTGTTGTCATAAAATATGTTTCTTTCTATGTTACCTTGTCAGGAAACGTTTTTCTTTACTTGCTGATGTAAGCACGCTTGTCTTTGTTTAGTTGTTGTTTATTTTTGTGTAAATATGTTTTTATTAATAAGCTGTATGTTTGTATGATTTTTTTAATAAACAAAAATTTACACTCTAATGTCCCCTCCCCCCACAGTCACACACTATTATTATTATACATTTATATAGCTCTGACATATACCGCAGCGCTGTACAGAGAACACTGAGCCAATCACAACAGTCTCTGCACCAGAGGAGCTTCTCCACCAGGTGGTGCTGTTCTGCAGGGTGCTGTTGGCTCACTCTGCTGTGATCTCAGCTGAGAGAAGCAGCAAGCCTGGGGCCTCTCATGCAGGCTTTTCCCAGGCAAGCATGGACCATGTTGGAGAAGACGAAGGAGGAGGCTCTCCAGAGGCACTGAGGCCTACTCCATGTGCTCAAGGGCCTGTCCCTATGCAAGGGGAGGCCCTACCAGCCTTCCAGGATAGAGTAGTGAACAGACTTTGCCGCATTGCTAAGGAGGAACAGAAACTTGCTGTCATAAAAGAAGATCTCAGAAAAAAGAAATCCCTGCATAGTAAGTCTGGAAACAGTAAGAGGGAAGTCTCCAAACTTAAGTCTCTGGAAGATGCATTGAAAAAGCAGGAGAAGCTGGTTGCTTCTCTGGGGGAAAGCAGCGGTGTGTTCAGAGAAAAATATGAGCATGAGGAGAGATTCCAACAGATGAAGGAAAGTACCTGTGCTAGTACCAGTCAGCGGGTGGATACCAGAGCAATGGCGACAGTATGGATGAAGGGTAAGGAAGTGGCTTCACATGTTGACCCCAGTACTACCCCTGTCTCAGGATCTGTCGTGTCTGAGTCAGCTGCCCCCCTCCCTCCCCAGCAGCCTGGGTCTTCTCAGGAGGAGGCTGAGGAAAATGGTGGGTTGCTGCAGACCATTACAGAAATGGAATCTCCCTTGAGTGGCA
The DNA here is from genome assembly GCF_042186555.1 of Aquarana catesbeiana. Taxonomy (NCBI): domain Eukaryota; kingdom Metazoa; phylum Chordata; class Amphibia; order Anura; family Ranidae; genus Aquarana; species Aquarana catesbeiana. The sequence goes on along the minus strand of NC_133328.1, from coordinate 4,201,162 downwards.
CCGACTCATCAGATGAAGATCTTGGTAAAGGAGTGCTTGCTGAAAATCTCTTTCAGTGTGTGGAGGCTTTCCTGAAATTGCATCTGCCAACAGATCCTTGCAATCAGCAGAGAATGCAGGACAAGATGGCGCTTATCCAGACAGAGAAGTTCTGCTGGCTGCGAGGAGTCCCACATGGACCTCTTTCCCGGTTTTCGCGATTCCTGGGAAATGTCCCGGGAAATCCTTGTTTTCCTGATTTTCCGCCGCTAGAGGTCCACGGCCGGCGGAGACAATGTCTCCACCGACTGCCATTTTACAGAAGACCACAGCTCAATTTCTATTGGCAGCCACCTGGCCAGCTCCGCCTATTTTGTTCCACTCTGCCTGTTACTTCGTTCTGGTGTTCTGTAATGGCGGTGGAGAGAGTCTCCACTGCTGGGGGATACCAGATGTAAGAGGGGCTGCTCCACTGGTGGATACCTGATGTAAGAGGGGCTGCTCCACTGGGGGATACCTGATGTAAGGGGCGCTGCTCCACTGGGGGGATACCTGATGTAAGGGAGGGTACCACTGGGGGACACCTAATGTAAGGGGTTCACCACTGGGGGATACCTGATGTAAGGGGGGCTCCACTGGGGGATACCTGATGTAAAGGGGGCTCCACTGGGGGACACCACTGGGGGACACCTGATGTAAAGGGGTCTCCACTGTTGGAAACCTGATGTAAGGAGAGACTCTGCTGGGAATGCCTGGTGTAAGGAGGGACTCTACTGGGAATGCCTGGTGTAAAGAGGGACTCTACTGGGAGTGCCTGGTGTAAGGAAGGACTCTACTGGGAATGCCTGGTGTAAAGAGGGACTCTACTGGGAATGCCTGGTGTAAGTGGGAGTCTACTGGGAATGCCTGATGTAAGGAGGGACTCCGCTGGGGACACCTGAAGTAAGGAGGGACTCTACTGGGAATGCCTGGTGTAAGGAGGGACTCCTGGGGACACCTGATGGCATCTGGTGGCAGGCGACGTGGCAAGTGACACGCTCAGGGCTTCCACTGAGTCTACATTATGGTGAGTTGAATGATTTCATTTTATACTACAATGTAATAATAGTAATAATGCGCTTCAATCATCCTGACACCATAACAACCATAGTGCCGGGATGATTGAAGTGCTAACACCAGGTGTTTGGAGTATCTTTATCTGCCGATTGTTAAACTTGCTGAAATACACATATTTCTCTTGTGGTGTAGGATCTGGGCCTGCTGTCCCTCCATCTCTTTCTTTCTTTCGTTCTCTCTCTTTCTCCCTTTGTTTCTTCCTCAATCCCTCGTTCATCTCAGACTCTAACCACGCCCCCTTTGAGTCAAGACCCTTTAAGCCATGCCAAATATTTAGATTAAACCACGCCCATATTTTGCTGCGGAGTGCCACATTTTTATTTCCCCCACTACGTCACACCTACAGACGAATGCCCTGCCCCTAATTATAATAGGATTCCGCCTACAGACAAAAAAGTGTCCCTATAAATATTTTTCCAATGTTGCCAACTATGCTGATGGTATGAAACCTGTGACTCTGATCCCTGATGACAGTAAACAATGTATGACTCTGAACTCTGCTGGGGGGAAGGTATCTGCCATTATTTCTGAACAATCCTTGCTGGTTGCTGCAGGTATAGCAACACCGTCAACACCGTCACTAGGACTAAGGACAGGAAAGGTATCGGAGCCAGGCTGGACTGTGATGGCTTTTTCTTTCTTTTTTTTAACAAAGTAGCTAGAGAGGCAGGTCTGGTTGATGTGCACATTCATTGCTGCCCAGATGACACGGGATTCACTTTTCAGCGAGGTAGTAGTCAGAGTATAATAAATCGTTTTTTTTTTAAAGGGGAACTCTGCCTTCTTGGCACCAGTGTGTCATGCGGTGGAGTTTTCTGATCACTGTACTCTGTCTTTGACTCTGAATAGCCCCGATACACCACTTAGGGGAAGGGCTACCTGGAAGCTGAATTCGGCACTCCTGGATGATGTGAAGGTGAGTCAATCCTTTGAGGATTTTTTTCAGGCACAGGTAACGATCATGGACTTTTGAAGCAGTAAGTCAGAGTGGTGGGAGCTCGCAAAAAGATGGATCTTTGGGTTTTTCAAGGCCATTGGAAGAAATAAACAATTTGATAAGTATGTCACCTACCAGCGTCTGCGGAGGAAGCTTGATAGGCTTGTGTCGAATAATGGAGATCCCAAGAGGATCTCTGAGGTTAAACTCTTGCTCAGGGAGTGTCAATATGACAGGCATGCCTCTTTGGTTCTGGAAAGGGATCATGAGAAATATGACTCGCCCGACCCTTACCAGAATTGCAAACAAGGTAGAGCAGTTAAGTCAGTTGTAGGCCTGGTTGACAATACGGGTTCCCTGACAAAGTCCAAGTCGGGGATCCTGGAAACCACCAGGTCATATTAAGCTGACCTCCTGGGTGGGAGAGACCTCGATCGGGCAGGCATATCAAGTTTTCTGGATTCTATTCCAGGACTGGGAAATGCCAGTTCTCCTGCGAGTTTGACAGAGGACATCACTGCAGATGAGGTGGTTAAGGCTATTGATAAGCTTGCCATTATGGTCGCCTGGGCCAGATGGATTGATAACCGAGTTTTATAAGCACTTTAGGGTTACTCTGGCCCCATATTTGGTGGAGATTTTTAATGGCTGTCTGAGAGAGGGTTCACTCTCTCCCTCCATGCGGCAATCTGCGGTGATACTAGTGTCAAAGGGTAAAGATTCTTTGAGAATTGGCGACCCATTAGCCTTCTCAATGTTGATGGGAAGATACTGGCAAAAATAATTTTCTGGCGTCTATTGTCTGCAGCGGGCAATCTGCTTTCTCACCACCAGCACTGTTCGGTTCAGGGTAGAAGCACTTTTTCAGCGGTGTTAGCTGTCCGGGAGGCCCTGGAATGGTGCAGGGTGGCAGGCTGGAGAAAGTACCTGCTGGCATTGGATCACTCTAAAGCTTTTGATCGGGTCAATCATGAGTACCTATGACTGCATCTTGGCAAGTATGGCCTGGAGGGGGGCTTTATCGAATGGCTGAAGACCTTGTACAGAGGGGCTGAAAGCTTTATGTTTGTGAATGGTTGGATCGGACGGCCCTTTGAGGTTGGCTCAGGTGTGCGTCAGGGGTGTCTTTTGAGTCCTCTGCTATACGCGTTTGCAATCGATCCCTTCATCCGGAGGTTAGAGAGCGGACCATTGTGCGAAGTGCCTTTGAGCATTGCTGGTGAGCCTCCTCTGAGGGTCGTGGCCTATGCTGACGATGTGTCTGTTTTCATCTCTGGGACAGAGGAGGTGGAGGAGGTGGTCTCAGTGATGGAGCAGTATGCTGAGGCATCTGGCTCAAAGATCAATCAGGATAAGAGTAAGGTTTTCTGGATGGGAGAGGAAGGCGACGGCTTCGAGCTTCTGGACGTCTTCCCAGAGCCCTGACAGAAAATTAAAGTTTTAGGCATCAAATTTGGTCCCGGTGATTATGGCCTTGCAAATTGGGTAAGCAGGCTACAAGATGCCGATGCCAAGGTTGCCAGCTGAAAGGATTGGAAACTCTCTTACGGGGAAAGGATTGATCTGTTTAAAACTTACCTGATCCCGGTATTTATGTATGTCATCTTTGTTTGTGTTTTGCCAGTGTCTCTCTATGCGAGAATCTACAGCTGTTTCTTCCAACTGTTTTGGGGAACAAACTGAATCTCGTTAAGAGGTCTGTAACCTACCTTCCCAGACAGATGGGTAGCCTAGGTATGGTCAACCCGGTGGTATTTTTTTCTCTGATGTTTTTGAAACATTATTTTGCTAACATGCTGGCAGAGGAACTGCCTGGATGTTTTGTTATTTTTCAGTCCTGGTTTAGGCCTTTTCTGTGAATCTGGGAGAATGGTGGACCAGTGAAAAGCCTGAGGGTCCGATATGGTGAGCTCTCGGCTTATGTTTCTCCGTGTCTGAGAATGCTTCTGCAGTGGTGAGTGACGGCAGAGGAAATTAAGTCTCTTCCCAGAAAGGCCCCTGGAGAGGAGGGTTGATAAATCTGCCTTTAGCGAGCCACTGGCCTTGAGGGATTGCCCAGGCCCTGTTATGAGGAAGGGTCTTCGTGTGCTCAATCTAGAGAGAATCCCTGTAAAGTTTTGGGGATTTGTCCTGGCGCTCGTTCCATGGCAGACTCTATGTGAAGGGCAACCTGAGGAATCGCTCTGCGGAGAACTCTGGTTGTCTAAGAGTGGCGTGTGGTGGGGTGGAGGAGACAATGGACCATTTTTTGCTTGCTTCAGTGCCCCTTCAATGTAGAAGTCTATACGCGGGTGGGTGTCCCTTTCCTTTCCCGCTTGAGTTATGCGGAGTGGTCATACGAACCCTTTCAGACTCATTAGGATTTTGATTTTGAGACACTTTTTCTAGTTAGCTTAGTAGTCCGTTACTTCACGTGGAATGCACAATGTCAGTTTCCACTCGGAAAAAAGTCCTTCCTGTGGAGGTGGTGGTGCACGACAAACTGGGTGAGGTTGTGAAGCTTTGAGGTCTTGACAAGGACAGGTGGAGGCCGGGGGCCTGAACAAAGGTGTGGAGGAATGTCAGGTCCCCGTAGCTGTGGTCTGTCAGTCACTGGGTGTGCAGCTATTTTTTTTTATCTTTTCACTTCCCCCTAGATTTTGTTATGATCAGATTTTTGGGGAAAAGGCTGCATTAATGGGATCAATGTGTAATCGTTCCTTAGCCTGAGGGGGTGTTTAGGTGGAGGGTAGGGTTTTGTTCAGGAGAATCATGATAATTGTAATACAAAAATATGTCTTGTTTTTTTTTCCTGCAATAAATCCATTTTCTGTTTCCAAGATATTTTTGTTTATATATAAAATTTTGTTTTTTTTGTATATATTTGTAAATTATGTTTTTATTATGTTGTATGTTTGTAAGATTTTTAATAAACAAAAAAGTACACTCCACATCCCCACCACATGATGCTGCCACCACCATGTTTCACGGTGGGGATGGTGTGTTCAGGGTGATGTGCAGTGTTAGTTTTCCCCCCACACATAGCGTTTCACTTTTAGGCAAAAAAGTTGCATTTTGGTCTCATCTGACCAGATCACCTTCTTCCACATGTTTGCTGTGTCCTCCACATGGCTTCTCGCAAACTGCAAACGGGACTTCTTATGACTTTCTTTCACCAATGTCTTTCTTCTTGTCACTCTTCAATAAAGGGCAGATTTGTGGAGAACACGACTAATAGTTGTCCTGTGGACAGATTCTCCCACCTGAGCTGTGGATCTCTGCAGCTCCTCCAGAGTTACCATGGACCTCTTGGCTCTTCTCTGATGAATGCTCTCCTTGCCCGGCTGGTCAGTTTAGGTGGATGGCCATGTCTTGGTAGGTTTGCAGTTGTGCCATACTCTTTCCATTTTCCGATAATGGATTGAACAGAGCTCCGTGAAATGTTCAAAGCTTGGGAGATTTTTTTTTATAACCTAACCCTGCTTTAAACTTCTCCACAACTTTATCCCTGACCTGTCTGGTGTGTTCCTTGGCCTTCATGATGCTGTTTGTTCACTAAGGTTCTCTAAGAACCCTCTGAGGGCTTCACAGAACAGCTGTATTTATACTGAGATTAAATTACACTGAGCCAGTCAAATCAGTCTTTGTACCAGAGGAGCTTACACTCTAATGACCCCTCACAGTCATACACTATTATTATTATTATACATTTACACAGCTCTGTCCTCCCCATCTAGTCAGCAACGTTATGAATAAGCACAAATTGTCCATGTGAAACGCGTCAACAGTGTTCCTGTCTTTTGTCTGGCATGGTGACAATAAACAAATTTTACAGGCGATTCGTTGTGGTCCCTTTTCCTTCATCTGCATATTGACGGTGGTGAGCTAAGAAGAGCACCTGCAGCGGCCAGCAGCTTATTACTTGCCTGAGTGATGTGCACATTATTTTTGGACTAGCAAGTCAGCAACTTTACCACCTGACAGATTTATACCTCACAACAGGAGTATCACCTTAACATTTTATAGAATTGTTTTCATTAGATTCCTTATTTTAGATCCGGTGACGTCATCACCAGGTCTCAGCGCTTCTCTATACATTGCAGGCAGATCGTGGCTGGTGGGAGGGGCCGGCAGGGGGCTGTACATAGCTTCCTGAAAACATCTCAGCACCCCGCCTCAGTACTCTCAAGAACTCGCAGTGGGAGGAGTCATTCAAGTATCAAAATGCCTTGAAGGGTGGATGTCAAGTCTGGGGTAGTGGGCGTTCCTAGGCAGGCTGCAATTGCATGAAGACCACGCCCACATGTGAAGCTGAGTCTCCATGATTGAAAAAACTGAACTCCAATAAATGAAAGTGGCGGACCAGGGACAGCCAGGCTGGGGAGGAATGGGCTGGATGATGGTGGATGTCCCCCAGCCTGGAAATGAATGGGGCTCTCTCTCTGAATTGCAGCTTTTAAAGCACATTATGTATTTTTTTCATGTTATTAATATTGGAAATGTACACAGTACTTTTGTGTTATCGCTTGAGTATAGTATATGAAACGCGTAGCTTGGCATTTGTTCCCGGGACTCATAAAGACAACAGCAATTCCATCTGATCTACGCGGGTCACTTCCCAGCCAACCTCATTCCTGTCTGTAACAATTTTGCGTCCTTTTAAATCTCCCGGGAAATTCCTTATGATAAGTGTTGCGGCGGCGCTCCGCAGTCTGGGAGCTCAGGACGGTAAAACACGGAGGTGACAAGCCGCGCTTTGTTTAAAAACCGCCATCACGCCGCACAATTCTCAGAGCACTAAGTAGCCAGAATATAAACTAGCCAGTGTTCGCTGTGATGTACGCCGCTTAAAGCAGCTTCATTCCACGGCGCTTAAAGTCTCGCTATCGCTCACGCTCCGTCCCCCCGGGCCGCTATAATTTTGTATTTTTTAAACTGAGCAGCTGAAAATATTTGACGTGGGAATCAATATAATGCGCCTGGATGACTCGTGATATTTATTTCCATTCATATATTATTGAACCGCAGAAAGAGCGAGGAACCGATCCAGAATCTCACTTCCCAGCAGCTGCTGGAGCTCCCAGGATGACGTTCTACTCATCGTTACAATGTATCACTAAATGTTACATGACGATCATATATACAATGTATCACTGAATGTTACATGACAATCATATATACAATGTATCACTAAATGTTACATGAAAGTTGCATATATCCAGTATCTCACAAAAGTAAGTACACCTCTCACATTTGTGTAAATCTTTTCTTGTATCTTTTCATGTGACAACACTGAAGAAATGACACTTGTCTACAATGTAAAGTAGTGAGTGTACAGCTTGTATAACAGTGTAAATTTGCTGTCCCCTCAAATTAACTCAACACACAGCCATTAATGTCTAAACCGCTGGCAACAAAAGTCAGTACACCCCTAAGTGAAAATGTCCAAATTGGGCCCAAAGTGTCAATATTTTGTGTGGCCACCATTATTTTCCAGCACTGCCTTAACCCTCTTGAACATGGAGGTCACCAGAGCTTCACAGGTTGTCACTGGAGTCCTCTTCCCCTCCTCCATGACGACATCACAGAGCTGGTGGATGTTAGAGACCTTGCGCTCCTCCACCTTCCGTTTGAGGATGTCCCACAGATGATCAATAGGGTTTAGGTCTGGAGACATGCTTGGCCAGTCCATCACCTTTACCCTCAGCTTCTTTAGCAAGGCAGTGGTGGTCTTGGAGGTGTGTTTGGGGTGGTTATCATGTTGGAATACTGCCCTGCGGCCCAGTCTCTGAAGGGAGGGGATCATGCTCTGCTTCAGTATGTCACAGTACATGTTGGCATTCATGGTTCCCTTAATGATCTGTAGCTCCCCAGTGCCGGCAGCACTCATGCAGCCCCAGACCATGACACCCCCACCACCATGCTTGACTGTAGACAAGACACACTTGTCTTTGTCCTCCTCACCTGGTTGCCCCCACACACGCTTGTCACCATCTGAACCAAATACGTTTATCTTGGTCTCATCAGACCACAGGACATGGTTCCAGTAATCCATGTCCTTAGTCTGCTTGTCTTCAGCAAACTGTTTGTGAACTTTCTTGTACATTATCTTTAGAAGAGGCTTCCTTCTGGGATGACAGCCATGCAGACCAATTTGATGCAGTGTGCGGCGTATGGTCTGAGCACTGACAGGCTGACCCCCCACCCCTACAACCTCTGCAGCAATGCTGGCAGCACTCATACATCTATTTCCCAAAGACAATCTCTGGATATGATGCTGAGCACGTGACCTCAACTTCTTTGGTGGACCATGGCGAGGCCTGTTCTGAGTGGAACCTGTCCTGTTATACCGCTGTATGGTCTTGTCCACCGTGCTGCAGATCAGTTTCAGGGTCTTGGCAATCTACTTATAGCCTAGGCCAGTGATGGCGAACATTGGCACCCCAGATGTTTTGGAACTACATTTCCCATGATGCTCAACTACACTGCAGAGTGCATGAGTATCATTGGAAATGTGGTTCTAAAACATCTGGGGAGCCAATGTTCGCCATCACTGGCCTAGGCCATCTTTATGTAGAGCAACAATTCTTTTTTTCAGATCCTCAGAGAGTTCTTTGCCATGAGGTGCCATGTTGTACTTCCAGTGACCAGTATGAGAGAGTGAGAGCGATAACACCAAATTTAACACACCTGCTCCCCATTCACACCTGAGACCTTGTAACACTAACGAGTCACATGACACCGGGGAGGGAAAATGGCTAATTGGGCCCAATTTGGAGATTTTCACTTAGGGGTGTACTGACTTTTGTTGCCAGCGGTTTAAACATTAATGGCTGTGTGTTGAGTTATTTTGAGGGGACAGCAAATTTACACTGTTATACAAGCTGTACACTCACTACTTTACATTGTAGACAAGTGTCATTTCTTCAGTGTTGTCACATGAAAAGAGAGAAGAAAAGATTTACAAAAATGTGAGGGGTGTACTCACTTTTGTGAGATACTGTAAATATTGCGGTAGGCAAGTGGCTACGTTCAGCGGCTCCTGCGGGGGTAGCGCTACATAATGTTCGGGGGTTTAAACTAATCCTCAGGCCTAAAATTATAATTTTAACCTATGCAAAAAAAATTAAAAATGCTCTGACAATGAAAAAGGGTTAAACCCACCTACTGATATCCCATTGGGTCCTAAAGTTGAAGGAAGTGGGAGGTTCTACCTACTAAGATCACGATTAAAAAAAAAAAATCGATAAAGTTGGGAAAGGCCTGAATATAAACATTGTGCAGCAGAGAGAAATTTGATATATTGATTTGATTGATTATTTATTGGAAATAAAAAAAAAATATTAATAAAAATAATAAACCATTATGTATAATAAAATATTAAATCCTAGCTAGTTTCACATTGGATTGGGTTTCTTATAATCTCCAATTATAAAATGGCGGGCGTATCAATCTCATCTCTGATAAAAGCGGCGCGTTTCTTTAACGCACAGCCCCTCTTATCCCGGGCGCGTTGTCCTTTCCTAACCTCACCTAAATAGTCTGACACTTTGTTTTAGCTTCCCCTTGCTAATTCACCGCTTTTAGCTGTAAAATAATGGCAAACAACGGGCGGAACAGCTAATGTCAGCGAGAGAGACGGCGTGCCGCGCCATTCGTTTACTTGTACACGTAATAAGCTCTTTTCCGAGAAGACGAAACCATAAACTTGAGAGATAACCTAATGGAAAGAACGCCCATCACTCTCTTTAAATGTTACTTTAATCTTTCTCTAGCTAATTGGATTTCTCTTCTAATCAGTCTAAAAACAGTTACCATTTCCCCGGTCGCAAGACGGGGTAACGCCGAGCGGTTATTGCGTTGTGTCGCAGCTCTGCGCGGTCTTCGGGGATTTAACAAGTGCCTGTCTGGATTCGGCATGCTGAGAGGTTTCAAAGCTGTCATGGAGGTGGCTCCCTGCGATCCTTTTCTAATGACGCCGTAATGGAAGCCATTACCGGATTCTTCCAGAATTAAAGTGAATGCATTGCCGCTCTTTTTATATACTTTATTTATTAGTTACTTGAAGACCAAGCTTTTTCTGCCACTTTTTGTTTACAAGCAAAAATCTGTATTATTTTTTTTTTTTTTACTAGAAAATTACATGAAACCCTCAAACATTATGTTTTTTTATTTATTTATTTATTTTTATTTAGCAGAGCACCTAGGGAATAAAATGGCAATCGTTGCAATTTTTATGTCGCATGGTATTTGCGCAGCAGTTTTTCAAACTCAATTTTTTTTTTTTAAATACAATTTAAAATATTTTTAATCCAAATAAAATAAAAAAGCACAATATATAACCAAATTTATTGATAAAGTATAAAAGATGATGTTACACCGAGGAAATAGATACCTAACATGTCATGCTTTAAAATTGCGCACACTTGTGGAATGGCAACAAACTAAGATCCTTAAAAATCTCCATAGGCAACGCTTTCAATTTTTTTATAGGTTACCTGTTTAGAGTTACAGAGGAGGTCTAGTGCTAGAATTATTGCTCTCGCTATAATGTTTGCAGCAACAAATCACATGTGTAGTGCGAACACAGCGGGTGCTTTACATTTTTTAAATTTTTTATATTACTTATTTTATTAATTAATTTATTTTATTTTACACTATGCCTTTTTTTTTTTTTTTTATCAATTTTATTCCTAATACATGAAATGTAACCATCTCTTGTAATAGAAATAAGGGATGACAGGTCCTCTTTATGGAGATCTCATGTAATAGAAATAAGAGATGACAGGTCCTCTTTATGGAGAGATCTCATGTAATAGAAATAAGAGATGACAGGTCCTCTTTATGGAGAGATCATATAATAGAAATAAGAGATGACAGGTCCTCTTTATGGAGATCTCATGTAATAGAAATAAGAGATGACAGGTCCTCTTTATGGAGATCTCATGTAATAGAAATAAGAGATGACAGGTCCTCTTTATGGAGATCTCATGTAATAGAAATAAGAGATGACAGGTCCTCTTTATGGAGAGATCTCATGTAATAGAAATAAGAGATGACAGGTCCTCTTTATGGAGATCTCATGTGATAGAAATAAGAGATGACAGGTCCTCTTTATGGAGATCTCATGTAATAGAAATAAGAGATGACAGGTCCTCTTTATGGAGATCTCATGTAATAGAAATAAGAGATGACAGGTCCTCTTTATGGAGAGATCTCATGTAATAGAAATAAGAGATGACAGGTCCTCTTTATGGAGATCTCATGTAATAGAAATAAGAGATGACAGGTCCTCTTTATGGAGAGATCTCATGTAATAGAAATAAGAGATGACAGGTCCTCTTTATGGAGAGATCTCATGTAATAGAAATAAGAGATGACAGGTCCTCTTTATGGAGAGATCTCATGTAATAGAAATAAGAGATGACAGGTCCTCTTTATGGAGAGATCTCATGTAATAGAAATAAGAGATGACAGGTCCTCTTTATGGAGATCTCATGTAATAGAAATAAGGGGTGACAGGCAGGGGCGGACTGATAACTCATGGGGCCCCCGGGCAATAGGAGATTATGGGGCCCCCGGGCAATAGGAGATTATGGGGCCCCCAGGCAATCAGAGATTATGGGGCCACACAGTATACAATCACACAGTATACACATACATGTACACACAGTATACACAGACAGATGTAAAATACCCCCCACAGATTTATACATACTGTCCCTGGTTTTACTGAGGCTCGCAACCCTGATGGGGCCCCCTAGTGGCCCAAGGCCCTCGGGCAGAGCCCGAGTCGCTCAATGGTCAGTCCGCCCCTGGTGACAGGTCCTCTTTATGGGGAGATCATGTAATAGAAATAAGGGGTGACAGGTCCTCTTTATGGGGAGATTATGTAATAGAAATAAGAGATGACAGGTCCTCTTTATGGAGAGATCTCATGTAATAGAAATAAGAGATGACAGGTCCTCTTTATGGAGATCTTGTAATAGAAATAGGAGATGACAGGTCCTCTTTATGGAGATCTCATGTATTAGAAATAAGAGATGACAGGTCCTCTTTATGGAGATCTCATGTAATAGAAATAAGGGATGACAGGTCCTCTTTATGGAGGTCTCATGTAATAGAAATAAGGGATGACAGGTCCTCTTTATGGAGATCTCATGTAATAGAAATAAGAGATGACAGGTCCTCTTTATGGAGATCTCATGTAATAGAAATAAGAGATGACAGGTCCTCTTTATGGAGAGATCTCATGTAATAGAAATAAGAGATGACAGGTCCTCTTTATGGAGATCTTGTAATAGAAATAAGAGATGACAGGTCCTCTTTATGGAGATCTCATGTATTAGAAATAAGAGATGACAGGTCCTCTTTATAGAGATCTCATGTAATAGAAATAAGGGATGACAGGTCCTCTTTATGGAGGTCTCATGTAATAGAAATAAGGGATGACAGGTCCTCTTTATGGAGATCTCATGTAATAGAAATAAGAGATGACAGGTCCTCTTTATGGAGATCTCATGTAATAGAAATAAGAGATGACAGGTCCTCTTTATGGAGATCTCATGTAATAGAAATAAGAGATGACAGGTCCTCTTTATGGAGATCTCATGTAATAGAAATAAGAGACGACAGGTCCTCTTTATGGAGAGAACTCATGTAATAGAAATAAGAGATGACAGGTCCTCTTTATGGAGATCTCATATAATAGAAATAAGAGATGACAGGTCCTCTTTATGGAGAGATCTCATGTAATAGAAATAAGAGATGACAGGTCCTCTTTATGGAGATCTCATGTAATAGAAATAAGAGATGACAGGTCCTCTTTATGGAGATCTCATATAATAGAAATAAGAGATGACAGGTCCTCTTTATGGAGAGATCTCATGTAATAGAAATAAGAGATGACAGGTCCTCTTTATGGAGATCTCATGTAATAGAAATAAGAGATGACAGGTCCTCTTTATGGGGATCTCATGTAATAGAAATAAGAGATGACAGGTCCTCTTTATGGAGAGATCTCATGTAATAGAAATAAGAGATGACAGGTCCTCTTTATGGGGATCTCATGTAATAGAAATAAGAGATGACAGGTCCTCTTTATGGAGATCTCATGTAATAGAAATAAGAGATGACAGGTCCTCTTTATGGGGATCTCATGTAATAGAAATAAGAGATGACAGGTCCTCTTTATGGAGATCTCATGTAATAGAAATAAGAGATGACAGGTCCTCTTTATGGAGATCTCATGTAATAGAAATAAGAGATGACAGGTCCTCTTTATGGAGATCTCATGTAATAGAAATAAGAGATGACAGGTCCTCTTTATGGGGATCTCATGTAATAGAAATAAGAGATGACAGGTCCTCTTTATGGAGATCTCATGTAATAGAAATAAGGGATGACAGGTCCTCTTTATGGAGATCTCATGTAATAGAAATAAGGGATTTCAGGTCCTCTTTATGGAGATATCTGGGATCTAGAAGACCTTCTAGCATGAAATAATAATAAAACAAAAAAGAAAACATTGATCTAATGCTTAAAAAACAAAAACGTTTACTTCCGCCCTAGACCGGAAGTGGCATTATCACGTCGCTCTAGTCCTCCTAGACCATAGAGTTGATCAGAGATGATCTGGTCTCGCTTTTTTTTTCTTTTTTCTCAGGGAATAGGTGCACCAACCTTCCGAGTCACCCCTTGTCTCCGACCCCCTACCCACCTTCAAGCACTGTCCCTTGGTTCCACCCCCTACCCTACCCTACCCTTAGAGAATACAGAACCAAGTTTAATTTTGTGGTGCTAATTTGTATGTGCTAATAACAAGAAAAGCAGTAAAATAGATCTCCTGCAACAGTAGACCCCCACAGCAACAATAGATCCGCCCATGCAATTTTACACCCCCCCATCAACAATAGATCTTCCAGCAATCAGCATTAATATAACCTCCAGCAGCCAGCAACAGATAGACCCCCCCAGCAACAATAGATCCGCTCAAGCAATACTACACCCCCCTCTCAGCAACCATTGACCGCCCAGCAACAATAAATACTCCACCAGCAACAATAGACCCCTCCAGTGACAATAGATCCCTCAACAGCCAGCATCAATAGACACTCCAGCATGCTCCAGCACTCCATACATTAGGTACTAGAGGTGCCGGAAATGCGTTCCCCCGCGTTCTGGCTGAAAAAAAAGCCCTGGTTTTCCATAGGAAGTGCCAGGACAAGGTAATCCAGTGCCAAGGGTGAAGATGGGAAATGTACCCCTCCCCTTCTCAATACCACCTCCCCACACTGTCACTGAAAATAAAAATGTCCCAGTGGTGTCACTGAAAGGAAAAATGTCCCTAGGTTGGTGGTGTCACTGAAAGGAAAATAATGTCCCTGGAAGGAAAAACATCCCTGTGACAGTGGTGTCAGTGGAAGGAAAAGATGTCTCTACATTGGTAGTGTCACTGAAAGGAAAAATGTCCCCAAATCAGTGGTGTCACTTGAAGGAAAAATTGTCCCAGTGTTAGTGGTGTCACTGAAAGCAAAAAATGTCCCTGTGTCAGTGGTGTCACTGGAAGGAAAATGTCGGTGGTGGAAGAAACACCACCACAAAGCTCCACCACCACCTCCCCGGTACAGAGCTCTTTCCTCAACCCCTCAACCCCTCCCCCCCCCCCCACCACAATACAAAGCTCTCTCTCCAAGTGAATAGGACCCCTTCATACTTCCGAACGGGGCCAACTGAGATTATTTATGGGAGATTCAGTGAAACTCGCTGCATGACCATATGCATGTAAATGGCCACAGGCAGTGGGCAGTGACATCCTCCTATTGCTTGGAATGTGGCTTCCCACCCAAAGCTTTTTCCACGAGACCCCACTGAGCCTCCCATGGGTAATACCAGTGGGCCCCAGTCTCCGGTGTGAATAGGACCTTGGGCTCACCTGGTATCTGACTCTTCATTTCCATGGAAGGACAGCATGGAGACATTCCTGTGTATAACTTCCCACTCAGCACATCTCCATATGTAGGGGAGAGTTGCAGCTTACTTTCCATGAGACCTATGCTCTTTGCTTCCTGCATCCAACACTCTGTACATCCTGCCATCTGTAGGACATAGAGGGGTGGGCAATGAAATAAGCAGCTGAAAAAGTAAGCGTTCCTTTAAAAATAATGGAGCACTGCATAGTACTGAGGACACTGCAATGCTTGGGGAAAAATGTTGGCAACAGTCAGTAAAAGGGAACTAACCCTTTAATAAAATAAAAATTCCTAATTTCAGCAGTTCTTTATGGCTAAATCCCCCCCCCCCCCCCCGCCCCCCCCAAATGATGGCGTTCAGGTGTCACCAGTGGTTCCTGGTAATAGTCCATCATACAAAGACATTGTAGACAATTGTGCTTTTCTAACCTTGAGGGACCAGTTTGGTGAAGACCCTTTTCTATTCCAGTATTACTGTGCTCCTGTGTACAAAGCCAGCTCCATAAAGACATGAAGTGTGAAGGAATTCAAGTGTCCTCCGCAGAGCCCTGACCTCAACTCTACTGAACACCTTTGGGATGGATTGGAACTTATATGGTGAGCCAAGTCTTCTCATCAAACATCAGTACCTGACCTCACAAATGGGCACAACTTCCAACAGACACCCTCCAAAACCTTTTGGAAAGCCTTCCCAAAAGAGTAGAGGATATTATAGCCCCAAAGGAGGCCAACTCCATATTAAAGGTCATGGTTTTGAAATAAGTTCATATAGGGTACAGTTTGGTGAAGACCCTTTTCTGTTCCACCATGATTGTGCCCCAATGTACAAAGCCAGCTCCATAAAAAGACAAGGTGTGACCAGTTTGGTGTGGAGGAACTTGAGTGTCCCGCACAGAGCCCTGACCTCATCCCTACTGAACACCTTTGAGATGAATTGGAATGAGCCAGGCCTTCTCAACCAATATCTTCATAAAGACATGGTTTAACCAGTTTGGTGTGGAGGAACTAAAGTGTCCTTCACAGAGTCCTGACCTCAACCCTACTGAACACCTTTGGGATGAATTGGAATGCTGATAGTGAGCCAGGTCTCATCCAACATCAGTACCTGGCCTCGCAACTGGGAACAAATTCCCACAGACACCCCAAAATCTTCTGAATAACATTCCTACAAGAGTGAAGGCAGTCATAGCCACAAGGGGGGGGGTGATACAACTTATATACAACTGATATTGATTTTGGAATGTGGTAATGTGATGTAAAGTGTCCTGCACAGAGCCCTGACCTCAATTCTACTAAACTCCTTTGGGCTGAATTGGAACATTGATGGCGAGCCAGATCTTCTCATCCAACATCAGTATGTGACCTCACAGATGGACACAAATTCCTCCAGACACCCTCCAAAATCTTGTGGAAAGTCTTCCCAGAAGGATGGATGCTGTTATAGTCACAAATGGGACAAATTGTATGTTAGATGGCATTGGAGGGAAGCAACTCTAAACTTATAGCCATGGGTGGGGAATAGGGATGAGCCGAACACCCCCCGGTTCGGTTCGCACCAGAACCCGCGAACGGACCGAAAGTTCGCACGAACGTTAGAACCCCATTGACGTCTATGGGACTCGAACGTTCGAAATCAAAAGTGCTCATTTTAAAGGCTAATTTGCATGGTATTGTCCTAAAAAGGGTTTGGGGACCCGGGTCCTACCCCAGGGGACGTGTATCAATGCAAAAAAACTTTTAAAAACGGCCGTTTTTTCGGGAGCAGTGATTTTAATGATGCTTAAAGTAAAAAAAAAAAAAGTGAAATATTCCTTTAAATATCGTACCTGGGGGGTGTCTATAGTATGCCTGTAAAGTGACGCGTGTTTCCCATGTTTAGAACAGTCCCTGCACCAAATGTCATTTTTAAAGGAAAAAATCTCATTTAAAACTGCTTGCGGGTTTAATGTCATGTCGGGTCATGGCAATATGGATGAAAATCAGTGAGACAAACGGCATGGGTACCCCCCAGTCCATTACCAGGCCCTTTGGGTCTTGTATGGATATTAAGGGGAACCCCGCACCCAAATTAAAATAAGGAAAGGTGTGGGGCCACCAGGCCCTATATACTCTGAACAGCAGTATACAGGCGGTGCAAACAAGACAGGGACTGTAGGTTTGTTGTTAAGTAGAATCTGTTTGTAATTTTGAACATTTTTAACGTGTTTAGCTCCAGCCAAAAAATCTTTTCTAAGCTTTTTGGAAAACATAGGGAAGGGTTATCACCCCTGTGACATTTGTTTTGCTGTCTTTCCTCCTCTTCAGAAGATTTCACCTCACTTTTTTGTCCCTCTCCTTCTTGGCCTTCCAGACATACTAATGGCCTGTAGCTGCACTAAGCTGGGATAGAACACCTGTAATTTTCTTCAGGTAGCTTTATATACTGTAACCAGACAAGCCTGCCTGTCAGTAGGAAGATAACAGGAACGGATCTAGCTGAACACTGTGAGCAGGACGCACTGCACTAAATGTAAATAGTCTAGCTGCCTGACCGTGGTACTAATAGGATCAAATAGAACACCTGTAATTTTCTTCAGGTAGCTTTATATACTGTAACCAGACAAGCCTGCCTGTCAGTAGGAATTTAACAGGAACGGATCTAGCTGAACACTGTGAGCAGGACGCACTGCACTAAATGTAAATAGTCTAGAAGATAACAGGAACGGATCTAGCTGAACACTGTGAGCAGGACGCACTGCACTAAATGTAAATAGCAGGAACGGATCTAGCTGAACACTGTGAGCAGGACGCACTGCACTAAATGTAAATAGTCTAGAAGATAACAGGAACGGATCTAGCTGAACACTGTGAGCAGGACGCACTGCACTAAATGTAAATAGTCTAGAAGATAACAGGAACGGATCTAGCTGAACACTGTGAGCAGGACGCACTGCACTAAATGTAAATAGCAGGAACGGATCTAGCTGAACACTGTGAGCAGGACGCACTGCACTAAATGTAAATAGCAGGAACGGATCTAGCTGAACACTGTGAGCAGGACGCACTGCACTAAATGTAAATAGCAGGAACGGATCTAGCTGAACACTGTGAGCAGGACGCACTGCACTAAATGTAAATAGCAGGAACGGATCTAGCTGAACACTGTGAGCAGGACGCACTGCACTAAATGTAAATAGCAGGAACGGATCTAGCTGAACACTGTGAGCAGGACGCACTGCACTAAATGTAAATAGCAGGAACGGATCTAGCTGAACACTGTGAGCAGGACGCACTGCACTAAATGTAAATTGCAGGAACGGATCTAGCTGAACACTGTGAGCAGGATGCACTGCACTAAATGTAAATAGTCTAGAAGATAACAGGAACGGATCTAGCTGAACACTGTGAGCAGGACGCACTGCACTAAATGTAAATAGCAGGAACAGATCTAACTGAACACTGTGAGCAGGACGCACTGCATTAAATGTAAATAGTCTAGATAGAAGATAACAGGAACGGATCTAGCTAAACTGAATACAGTGTATATATATATATATATGCAACACCTGGGATGCATATATATACACAATACACTGTAAGTGCAGCTAACTGACTGACTGTTCTGCCTAATCTATCTAACTCAAATCAAATGACACTGTCTCTCTCTCTCTCTATCTCTCAGCACACCGGAACACACACTACACAGGGCCGCCGTGCAGGCGGCCTTATATAGTGTGGGGTGTGTACTAAATCCCCTGAGCCATAATTGGCCAAAGCCACCCTGGCTTTGGCCAATTACAGCTCTCTCTACTGACGGCGCTGTGATTGGCCAAGCATGCGGGTCATAGTGCATGCTTGGCCAATCATCAGCCAGCAATGCACTGCGATGCCGCAGTGAATTATGGGCCGTGACGCGCCACACGAATTTAGCGCGAACGGCCCATAACGTTCGCAATTCGGCGAACGATCGAACAGCCGATGTTCGAGTCGAACATGGGTTCGACTCGAACACGAAGCTCATCCCTAGTGGGGAAGGTTTGGAAGGAGATGTCCTACAAAACTTATAGGTGTGATTGTCAGGTGTCCACAAATCTTGGCCATGTAGTGTAGGAGAGCACAGAGCTACAAATATATCACCAAACCATGTGATCACCATGGTCATCAAAGCCATTAACAAAGCCATTCACCACCATGTCAGTGCTGTCATTGAGATTAATAGTTTTGTTGACAACTGTTGCTGTATTCCTTTCCTAATGGAGGCAGGCCCCTCATAGTTGAAAGTTGCTTCCTAAACGTTTAGGAATCATTTAAAGCCCAATTGCATGTTTATTTTTTAACCCTTTCCCACCACCTCCTGGCAGCCCTTTAAGTGGATGTTAGTGTGGGGAGGCGAAGGCAACATGTGATCGCTGTGAATGGCTCTCACAGTGGTCACATGATCGACAGTCCATGCCACAGGCTCCTGATCACAAAGAGAATCCAAGAGCTGTCGGAGATGCAGAGGTAGCCAGGCGCACAGCAACAGTCTATACATTGTGACTCATTGACCAGTCCAGAGTTTCCTTTTTTTCTGTATTTTATTACCTAAATAAACTAAGGAAGGACTCAGAGGTGGTGCGGGATACTCCAAAATGTTAGGACAAAAGCGTCAGAGGACAGTTCTTTAAACAACAGCAGCACGGTTTCTATTCACTCGCAGATGGGGACCATGAGATATTTGGTAAACCAACATAGTAAAACTGAAATAGTCTTCAGATTCACAGTTGGGGACCATGAAGCAGCTTGTAGAACAAATAGGCTAGACTGGAAAAGTCTATAGGTTCACGGCTGGGGACTGTGAGTCATTTGGTAAACCAACTCAGTAAGGATGGAACAGTCTTCAGATTCATGGCTGGAGACCATGAAGTAGTTTGTAGAACAGTTAGGGTAGACTAGAACAGTCTATAGGTTGACAGCTGGGGATCATAAAGCAGCTTGTAGAGCAGTTAGGCTAGACTGGAACAGTCTATAGGTTCATAGCTGGGGACCATGAGTTATTTGCAGGGCTGGACTGGGACAAAAATTTGGCCCTGGACTTCACCCAGAGCGGCCCACTTTAATTTTGCAAAACATGCACAAAAACAGTATATAAAACTATATGCAGTTGCGCGATATGGATACTTATTGAGTTTGGGATGGATCTGAGGGAGGCGGTGCGGCCATTGTATGGGCCATCAGAGCGACCCGGGGGAAAATTGACACCTTGCCCCTTAGTAGGGTGACAACATTTCCAGACTGCCATTCAGGAACAATTTTGCCAAGGACCAGGGGGGGAAGGTAGTCTCAGGGTTGACGGGGAATTCAGCGGTGGGGATGATTTTTCGGGTGAATGGCTGGTGCTAGCAGTGAAAACATCCTGACACCATGCTTAATATGGTGTCAGGATGATCAAATCACATTATTTCTATTACTACATTGTAATACATAATGAAATAATTCAACTCACCAGAATGCAGGATCAGTCGGAACCATTGCTTGTTACCAGATGAAGCATGTCATTTGCCACCGCCACCTGCCACCAGATGCAGCGTGTCACTTTCCACCATCGCCTGCCACCAGATGCTGCATATTACTTGCCACCACATGCAGTGTGTCACATGCCACGTCGTCTGCTGCCAGAGAGAGGGCAGGGAGAGAGGGAGCAGAGAGAAAGAGAGAGAGGAGGGGGCAGAGAGAGAGAAGGGGGGACAGGGGGAGAGAGAAAGGGGGGGAGAGAGAGAGAGAGAGAGAGAGAGAGAAAGTGGAAGGGGCAGAGAGAGAGAGAGAAAGTGGAGGGGGCAGAGAGGGGGGGACAGGGAGAGAGAGGGGGGACACAGGGAGAGAGAGTGGGGGGACAAGGAGAGAGAGAAAGGGAGAGAGAGAGTGAGAGAGAGAGAGAGAGAGAAAGTGGAAGGGGCAGAGAGAGAGAGAGAAAGTGGAGGGGGCAGAGAGGGGGGGAGGGAGACAGGCAGAGAGAGAGGGGGACAGAGAGAGAGAGGGGGGGAGAGAGAGAAGGGGGGCAGGGAGAGAGAGAGGGGGGCAGGGAGAGAGAGGGGGGGACAGGGAGAGAGAGAGGGGGGGACAGGGAGAGAGAGAGGGGGAGGGGGACAGGCAGAGAGAGAGGGGGACATGTAGAGAGAGAGAGAGAGAGAGGGGGGCAGGGAGAGAGAGAGGGGGGAGGGGGCCAGGCAGAGAGAGAGTGGGACATGGAGATAGAGAGAGAGAGGGGGGGACAGGGAGAGAGAGAGGCAGAGAGAGAGAGTGAGGGGAAACAGGGAGAGAGAGAGAGAGAGAGAGAGAGAGAGAGGGGGAACAGGGAGAGAGAGAGAGGGGGGGCAGGGAGAGAGAGAGAGGAGGGACAGGGAGAGAGAGGGAGGGAGAGAGAGAGAGGGGGGACAGGGAGAGAGAGGGGGACAGGGAGAGAGAGAGGGGGGGAGGACAGGGAGAGAGAGAGAGGGGGACGGGGAGAGAGAGAGGGGGGGGCAGGGAGAGAGAGAGAGGGGGCAGGGAGAGAGAGAGAGGGGGGGACAGAGAGAGAGGGGGACAGGGAGAGAGAGAGGGGGACAGGGAGAGAGAGAGAGGGGGGACAGGGAGAGAGAGGGAGGGAGACAGAGAGAGAGGGGGGACAGGGAGAGAGAGAGAGAGAGAGAGAGAGGGGGGGGCAGGGAGAGAGAGAGGGGGACAGGGAGAGAGAGGGGGAGGACAGGGAGAGAGAGGGGGACGGGGAGAGAGAGAGAGGGGGACAGGGAGAGAGAGAGAGGGGGACAGGGAGAGAGAGAGAGGGGGACAGGGAGAGAGAGAGGGGGGAACAGGGAGAGAGAGAGGGGGACAGGGAGAGAGAGAGAGGGGGAGGACAGGGAGAGAGAGAGAGGGGGACGGGGAGAGAGAGGGGGGACAGGGAGAGAGAAGGAGGGGGGACAGGGAGAGAGAGAGATAGGGGGGCAGGGAGAGAGAGAGGGGGACAGGGAGAGAGGGAGGGGGGACAGGGAGAGAGAGGGAGGGAGACACAGAGAGAGAGGGGGAACAGGGAGAGAGAGAGAGGGGGACAGGGAGAGAGAGAGAAGAGGGGGACGGGGAGAGAGAGGGGGGACAGGGAGAGAGAAGGAGGGGGGACAGGGAGAGAGAGAGATAGGGGGGCAGGGAGAGAGAGAGGGGGACAGGGAGAGAGAGGGAGGGGGGACAGGGAGAGAGAGGGAGGGAGACACAGAGAGAGAGGGGGAACAGGGAGAGAGAGAGAGGGGGACAGGGAGAGAGAGAGAAGAGGGGGACAGGGAGAGAGAGAGGGGGGGACAGGGAGAGAGAGAGAGAGGGGGGGGGGCAGGGAGAGAGAGGGGGGGACAGGGAGAGAGAGAGGGGGACAGGGAGAGAGAGGGAGGGGGACAGAGAGAGAGAGAGAGTGGGAACAGGGAGAGAGAGGGGGACAGGGAGAGAGAGAGAGGGGGGGGACAGGAAGAGAGAGAAGGGAGGGGGCAGAGAGAGTGGTCCGGGTCTGGTCAGTGACAGTGCTCAGCTCACACACTTGAATGGTGTAGGAGGGGCTTTAATGTGGCTGTCGACTACTTGCTTAATCTTCCCGTTCCTCTTGCTCTTCATCGATGTAACGCACAGGCAGGGAGAGAGGGGCGGGAAGCGGTGTGTCACAAGCTGGCTCATTTACAGCTGAAAATAGCAGTGTGCGAACCCCACTTTTCTAGGGCAGCTGTACCGAGCCGCTGCCCACACACTGGCACCAGGGATCTTCCGGAGGATGCAGCGGCCGTCGGAGGACTTCTGTCCCCGCCCACCAGCGTGACCTTTCAGACGCCTATTGCAGCAGCAGAGCCCTCGGCTCTGTGCAACAGGTGGTGGGCGGGCTGGAAACAGAAGCAGCGATACACTGAAGCACCATCCCGACCCAGTCCACTCCTGAATTGCCGCCATGGTAGGGCCGGCCCTAGGCAGTGCAGCAGTGCTCAAAATAATGTCTGCGCGGGCCGCGCATTCCATTATTTTGACAGGCTGTCACTGATACTGGCCCACTGAGCCATCGGCCCACCGGGAAACTCCCGGTAGTCCCGATGGCCAGTACAGGCCTGGTTATTTGGTAAATCTACTCAGTAAGACTTGAACAGTATTCATATTCATGGCTGGGGACCATGAAGCAGCTTGTAGAACAGATAGGCTTGACTGGAACAGTCTATAGGTTCAAGGCTGGGGACCATAAAGCAGCTTGTAGAGCAATGAGGCTAGACTGCAACAGTCTATAGGTTCATGGCTGGGGACATGAAGCAGCTTGTAGAGCAGTTAGGCTAGACTGGAACAGTCTATAGGTTCATAGCTGGGGACCATGAGTTATTTGGTAAATCTACTCAGTAAGACTTGAACAGTATTCATATTCATGGCTGGGGACCATGAAGCAGCTTGTAGAACAGATAGGCTTGACTGGAACAGTCTATAGGTTCAAGGCTGGGGACCATAAAGCAGCTTGTAGAGCAATTAGGCTAGACTGCAACAGTCTATAGGTTCATGGCTGGGGACATGAAGCAGCTTGTAGAGCAGTTAGGCTAGACTGGAACAGTCTATGTGTTCACGGCAGGGAACCATGAAGCAGCTTGTAGAACAGATAGGTTAGACTGGACCAGTCTATAGGTTGACAGCTGGGGACCATGAAGCAGCTTGTAAAACAGGCTAGACTGGAACAGTCTATAGGTTCACAGCTGGGGGCCATGAGTTATTTGGTAAACCTACTCAGTAAGACTGGAACAGTCTTCAGATTCATGGCTGGGGACCATGAAGCAGCATGTAGAACAGGTAGGTTCAGACTGGAACAGTCTATAGGTTCACATCTGAGGACCATAAAGCAGCTTGTGGAACAGATAGGAGGCTCTGCTCACAGGATCCTGGAACAGGATTAGTCCACCATAAGAGCAGCCTCTTGTATGTAGTTCAGCGTCCAGTCCTAGGGCTCCAGGGGCGGGTAGCCCCTCCCTTTTATAGCTCATTGATCCGTCCTCTCTGGGGGAAAAGAGACAATCTTCTCAGGGCTCCAAACTATTTAATAGCTCTCCCAGTCACCATCTGGGTACAGGTCCCAAAGGGATTGGCTGGGCCCTGCTCAATATTCAGGCTCCCTCCCTAAACTCCAGAAACTTCTTCTAGGGGGGGGGGGGGGGGCAATTAAACTCTCAGCCAGTGCAGCTCCGAGCAGACTAGAATAAACAATCATTGCTCCTCCGGCCAGGGTTGGTGCAAGGATTTTTGACACCCTAGGCGAAACCTAATTTTGCAGCCCCCTTTGGCTCCACCCCTGACTCCACCCCCTTTGCCCTGCCCATGTATACCCCACCTTTTTAATGAAGCGCCCATCAAATGCAGCCTCACCAGCGCCCATCAATGCAGCCTCACCAGCGCCCATCAAATGCAGCCTCACCAGTGCCAATCAATGCAGCCTCACCAGCGCCCATCAATGCAGCCTCACCAGTGCCCATCAATGCAGCCTCACCAGTGCCCATCAATGCAGCCTACCAATGCCCATAAATTAATGTTTGCTTGTCTCCATTCATTTGAGAGTTGGGACACAGGCCGCTGCGCCTCTGACACTACGTGCAAATGGAGTGGCGGCTTCCTGCTAATGCTGGTGCTTGCTGCAGAGAGAAGAGAATAGGAACACCAGTGGCCGGGCGTCCTAGGCAGCAGTGCACCCTAGCCGGCTGCCTAGTTTGCCTAGTGGTAGCACCGGCCCTGCCTCCGGCTACATCAGGAGCCAAAAACGAAATTTGTATAGCAGCCTCAGTGGGAGGGATACAAGTTATGGTGGTGGGAAGAGCTTAATACTTTGCTATACCCTACAATGCCCTAGAATTCATAATTTACTTCCTCTAATTTTCTATGAGTCCCTCATACAATAGTATTAGTTGTGATGATATAGGGAGGGTGGTAGAGGGAACATTTGCACCTTCCCCACAAACTGTAAATGTTTTCAATAATTTTTTTTTTTTTTGTATAAGAACAGAAGCTGATTTGCATTGGAAAATAAGCATTTACTTCTTTTTTGAGCTTACAAATCAATTTTAATGACTACACGGTGTGTAGCGGTATCAGAGCACACGCAGGTGAGACGAAGTCAAATTGTGCCGAATGTTTTATTAAAAAGAACTTGTTTTCCTCCGCAGTCCCGTGGTCGCAGCCTCAGCCGAGCCTCATCCACATTCATTAGCCGTGAAAAGCGGCAACATCACAGCTAATAGCCGGCTCGAGAGCGGCTGAACTGCAGAACGCAGAGAAATTCAATAGAATATTTAACGAATGACTCCGCTAAAGCAGCCTGATTTAAGGGCAAAGGCAGAAAAATGTCAGATTTAAAAGGTTAGGAGCAATCTGTGCCCTGGCAAACTTCAAGAGGGTAGGAAAGAAAAAAAACATCTGTTCAAGAATGATAAGAATAATTATGTACAACAGAAAAGTTTGATACAAAGTATTTTTATTTTAATTTGTGCCGTGGTAGTTGTACCGACATTACTGGGGAAGTCAAGAGTGCGCTTACGCAGGAATCTGAATGTTCAATTGGATATCATTACATAGGCGTGCGCATGGGGTGTGTCAGGTGTGCCTGGGGACACCCTAATCACCCCTTGAGGTGAAGATTGCCCCTGCTGCTCGGGGCCCTGTGTCCCCCACCTTTCCCTGCAGCGCTGGAAAGATTGTGTATATCGTGCTAAAACACAAAAATCTATCAGGTAGCAGCCAGCACAACACTAAACAGATGCAAATCAAAACTAGAAATAAAATCATGTGCAGTGCTTAGGAACTTTGTACTGCTACTAAATCATGTGTATAAAAAACAAACAAACAAACAAACAAAAAACAACAACACAGTGTATATGATGTAAATGACCACAAAATATAAATAAATTGGTACAATAACAAAACAATACAATGAAATAATGTGAATACCACAAAGCTCAAACACTCTATAGGTCCATAGAATGTCTTATGGAGGTTAATATGTCGTGAGAGTTGAAAAGTCCATAAAGGAATGGTGAAGAAAAGTAATGCACTAGATCAAAAGAGAAGAAAACGTGTTCCTCGTGACGTCAACGTTGAGTGGAAAAAAACAACAATGCGACCACCACCGGTTGTGTGAAGGTTTACCGGAATGAAGGGACTGAAATGGGCACACGCTCAATGAGTCAACAAGGCTTGTGGTGTAAACACCAATCCATGAGACCTCTACGCCTGTATTCCAGATCTGAGTGGAAGATGATCCCTCCGTCCAATAGGTGGCTCAGAGCGGCAGTCCACAGATATGACCAGCCTGATGGACTGAGTAATCACTGTTTTTCCACTTCCTTATTGACCAAGCAATTTGTGATGTAACCAGGGCCTCAAGGACGCATCCTGGGAAGGCTACATCAAAAGTGCCTTCCTCCTCGGATGATGTGCCTTGTCACATGTGCCAGGAGGCAGATCCAGAGTTACAGGAAGTAAAGGGAGATGGATTTATCCCTCCTTAGGAAAAATGGCCATGGGTAGCCCCCCTGGCGGTTTTCCCGAGTGTGGCTCGGGGTTAAAATTCAGTCCCATTAGCGGTAACCCCGAGCCACACTCGGGATCGCCTTGCAGGATCCTGGTTCGGCGTTACTTACCTTGTCCCCGGGATCCTGCGATGTCCCCCGCTGTGTCTGCGGGCTCCGTCCTCCTCCGAAGCCTCTCCGTGCCAGGCTCCGTTCCCTGCGAGCGTCGCGACGCATGGGGGCGGAGCCTGGCGGCAAATTCAAAAAACTGTAAAAATCATAACACATACAGTACTGTAATCTTACAGATTACAGTACTGTATGAAATGATTTCACATCCCTTTTGTCCCCAGTGCTTTGTCCTATGCCCTGCATGCAGTTCTATATTATATATACTGTTCTTTCTGGCTGGAAACTGGAGATTGTCCATAGCAACCAAAAAGTGTCCCTTTACGTCAAAAATGGTTTTAGACCAGCTAGAAAACTGCGATAGTAAATTAGAACACTTGCAGAATTGAGCGATAGTGAATCGTGGGGAAATTTATTTTATTATTATTTTATTTTTATTTTTTTAATTATTTATTTTTATTTATTATATTATAATTTATGTTTTTGTGTTTCAAATTTTATCATACCCGGGATATCTACTAGACTCTTGTTTGGACAGATTTAAGTGTTATTGTTAAGAATTACAGACCTACAATATAAAACGCCAAATTTCCATGCAAAATAATTGTACCGCTTTCAGCACCTAAAATCCGAAAGAATCATACCGCCAGGGAGGTTAAATTAGATGA
This sequence comes from Aquarana catesbeiana, assembly GCF_042186555.1. Taxonomy (NCBI): domain Eukaryota; kingdom Metazoa; phylum Chordata; class Amphibia; order Anura; family Ranidae; genus Aquarana; species Aquarana catesbeiana. Next base: position 4,173,894 of record NC_133328.1, on the reverse strand, counting down.
GTTCAGTATGTGGTGAAAATCACCAGTCCTGGAGTCTCATAAACGTCCAATTTGGCGTCCTGTTTTCCTTTTGCAGCCTGGGGCCCTGGTGTGATCTTACAGGGATCCAGAGGAGGCTGGGAACCAGGAAGCAGGAAACAAAAAGCAGCTGATCGTGACTTCACAGGAACAGGTAATGTGATTATTCACAGTGGCAAGGAATGGTAATGCATTTCAAAGCTATAGCTGTAGCTTTAAAATCTGTAGCTTTGAAATGCATTACCCCTGGTATTTCACCAAAGCCCCCCAACAGGGCTTCTAAAAATTGTACAAAATAATAAAAACAAAACAAAACACATGTGTACTTGAGTTTTGGGGTGCACACCCTAATGCAATTGGCTGCCTATGTATCATTAGATGTGTTCAGGCTTTGTTATGAATGGTGTATAATGGTGTCTGAACTTGGAGTGTCAGGGGTCAGAGGTCATCTGAAGTTTGACAACGGTTGTCCTGGCTGACCTGACCTGCTGTAGTGAAGCTGAATGTTGTATGTTAGACCAAAGACCAGCACATGACTTCCCTGGGAGCTGGTAATACAGTAAGATATTGCCGGATGAAAAATCGAGAAGCTGCAGATAATTAACAGACGAAGATGTGTATGGCAGCTAAGCATTCACTATATGTGTCTTTATGTGGCATGGCTCAGGATATCTTCCATCCCTTCCATTCCACAAGACATGCCAAGCCCTGCCTGACCTTCTGCGGTCCCAGCACTGTGACCTGATGACATTGCTCTGTGTAGGTCACTATTGTTTGTATCAAAAGATTCATTTGGTCAGAGTGTGTACTAATTCATTTTTCATTGTTTATACTGTGTTACTTGACTACCGTTCTTCATTAGTCAACTGGAACGGTACATATATTCAATAACTGGAGTGCTTTTCTAAAAGTATTGATTATAACATTACATATACAAATTGATTGGGGTTTTGTTTATATTATTCAGCTGAGACGTTGCGTGTATTAAATGTGGGATTTAAAACTAAAAATTATTCTTTGAAACGCATAAAGGGAGCACAGTCTACCGGCTGAGTAGTTTGGGCAGATACTGCTTTATTATACCATCTTCTGTAAATAATCTTGTGATCCTGAAACACATCTGGTGGTGATCCTAGAACATATCTGCTGGTGATCCTGGAAAACATTTGCCGTTGAACCTGGAACACACCTGTTGGTGGTCCTGAAACACACCTGTTGGTGCCACTGGAACACATCTGTTGGTTGATGGTGGAACACATCTGTTGGTTGATGCTGGAACACACCTGTTGGTTGATGGTGGAACGCATCTGTTGGTTGATGGTGGAACACACCTGTTGGTTGATGCTGGAACACACCTATTGGTTGATGCTGGAACATATCTTTTGGATGATGCTGGAACACACCTCTGTTGGATGATGCTAAAACACACCTGTTGGTGCCACTGGAACACATCTGTTGGTTGATGCTGGAACACACCTCTGTTGGATGATGCTGGAACACACCTCTGTTGGATGATGCTGGAACACACCTCTGTTGGATGATGCTGAAACACACCTGTTGGTGCCACTGGAACACACGTGTTGGATGATGCTGGAACACATCTGTTGGTGCCACTGGAACACATCTGTTGGTTGATGGTGGAACACACCTGTTGGTTGATGCTGGAACACACCTGTTGGTTGATGGTGGAACACACCTGTTGGTTGATGCTGGAACACACCTGTTGGTTGATGCTGGAACACAGCTCTGTTGGATGATGCTGGAACACATCTTTTGGTTGATGCTGGAACACATCTATTGGTTGATGCTGGAACACATCTGTTGGTGCCACTGAAACACATCTGTTGGTTGATGGTGGAACACACCTGTTGGTTGATGCTGGAACACACCTGTTGGTTGATGCTGGAACACACCTCTGTTGGATGATGCTGGAACACACCTCTGTTGGATGATGCTGGAACACACCTCTGTTGGATGATGCTGGAACACACCTCTGTTGGATGATGCTGGAACACACCTCTGTTGGTTGATGCTGGAACACACCTCTGTTGGATGATGCTGGAACACACCTCTGTTGGATGATGCTGGAACACACCTGTTGGTTGATGCTGGGATACATCTGTTGGTTGATAATTAAACACATCTGGTGATTGATGCTGGAACACACCTGTTGGTTGATGCTGGAACACATCTGGTGGTTGATACTAGAATATACCTGTTGGTTGACGCTGGAACACATCTGTTGGTTGACGCTGGAACACATCTGTTGGTTGACGCTGGAACACACCTGTTGGTTGATGCTGGAACACATCTGGTGGTTGATGCTGGAACACATCTGTTGGATGATGCTGGAACACATCTGTTGGATGATGCTGGAACACATCTGTTGGTAGATGCTGGTACACATCTGTTGATAGATGCTGGTACACACCTGTTGGTTGATGCTGGGACACACCTGTTGGGGATCCTGGAACACATCTGTTGGATGATGCTGGAACACACCTGTTGGATGACAGTGGAACACACCTGTTGGTTGATGCTGGAAGACACCTGTTGGATGACGGTGGAACACATCTGTTGGATAATGCTGGAACACATCTGTTGGATGACGGTGGAACACATCTGTTGGTTGATGCTGGAACACATCTGTTGGTTGATGCTGAAACACACCTGTTGGTTGATGCTGGAATGCACCTCTGTTGGTTGACGCTGGAACACATCTGGTGATTGATGCTGGAATACATCAGTGGGTTGATGCTGGAACACATCTGTTGGATAATGCTGAAACACATCTGTTGGTTGATGCTGGGATACATCTGTTGGATGATGCTGGGATACATACACCTGTTGGATGACAGTGGAACACACCTGTTTGTTGATGCTGGAACACATCTGTTGGTTGACGGTGGAACACATCTGTTGGATGATGCTGGAACACATCTGGTGATTGATGCTGGAACACACCTCTGTTGGTTGACGCTGGAACACATCTGGTGATTGATGCTGGAATACATCAGTGGGTTGATGCTGGAACACATCTGTTGGATAATGCTGAAACACATCTGTTGGATGATGCTGGGATACATCTGTTGATTGATGCTGGGATACATCTGTTGGATGATGCTGGGATACATCTGTTGGATGATGCTGGGATACATCTGTTGGATGATGCTGGGATACATCTGTTGGATGATGCTGGAACACACTTGTTGGTTGATACCGGAAAACATCTGGTGGTTGATGCTGGGACATATCTTTTGGTTGATGCTGGAACACATCTGTTGGTTGACGCTGGAACACATCTGTTGGTTGACGCTGGAACACACCTGTTGGTTGATGCTGGAACACATCTGGTGGTTGATGCTGGAACACATCTGTTGGATGATGCTGGAACACATCTGTTGGTAGATGCTGGTACACATCTGTTGATAGATGCTGGTACACACCTGTTGGTTGATGCTGGGACACACCTGTTGGGGATCCTGGAACACATCTGTTGGATGATGCTGGAACACACCTGTTGGATGACAGTGGAACACACCTGTTGGTTGATGCTGGAAGACACCTGTTGGATGACGGTGAAACACATCTGTTGGATAATGCTGGAACACATCTGTTGGTTGATGCTGGAACACATCTGTTGGTTGATGCTGAAACACACCTGTTGGTTGATGCTGGAACGCACCTCTGTTGGTTGACGCTGGAACACATCTGGTGATTGATGCTGGATTACATCAGTGGGTTGATGCTGGAACACATCTGTTGGATAATGCTGAAACACATCTGTTGGATGATGCTGGGATACATACACCTGTTGGATGACAGTGGAACACACCTGTTGGTTGATGCTGGAACACATCTGTTGGTTGACGCTGGAACACATGTGTTGGATGACGGTGGAACACATCTGTTGGATGATGCTGGAACACATCTGGTGATTGATGCTGGAATACATCAGTGGGTTGATGCTGGAACACATCTGTTGGATAATGCTGAAACACATCTGTTGGATGATGCTGGGATACATACACCTGTTGGATGACAGTGGAACACACCTGTTGGTTGATGCTGGAACACATCTGTTGGTTGACGCTGGAACACATGTGTTGGATGACGGTGGAACACATCTGTTGGATGATGCTGGAACACATCTGGTGATTGATGCTGGAACACATCTGTTGGATAATGCTGAAACACATTTGTTGGATGATGCTGGGATACATCTGTTGGATGATGCTGGGATACATCTGTTGGATGATGCTGGGATACATCTGTTGGATAATGCTGGGATACATCTGTTGATTGATGCTGGGATACATCTGTTGGATGATGCTGGGATACATCTGTTGGATGATGCTGGGATACATCCGTTGGATGATGCTGGGATACATCCGTTGGATGATGCTGGGATACATCCGTTGGATGATGCTGGGATACATCTGTTGGATGATGCTGGAACACACTTGTTGGTTGATACCAGAAAACATCTGGTGGTTGATGCTGGGACATATCTTTTGGTTGATGCTGGAACACATCTGTTGATGATCCTGGAACACACGTTACTCCTGGAACACAAAAATGCAATAACAAGACCAGCCTTTTCTCCAAAGTTCACCTTCAGTCCAGAGATTTCCCCACTATGCCACTTCATGTCCTAAGTCTGATAGCCAGGGTCATTCAACCTGCCCAAGACAACCTACAATATTGTACATCAGGATAGAAAAAATGTGGAGGATTGTTCACATTATCAACCAGGGTGACAGGGGAAGGTGATAAAAATAGGCAACTGAACCGTGGTTTTATTGCTCCTTAACCATACCCTTAAGCTGCAATGGTGGCCGAGTAGGGTTGTGCACATCTTGCAGCAAAAACTTTACCCCATGTCACATTTGGCAGCCTGTTTCACTGCTGTACATGACCCATTCAAGTAAATTGTGCTGAGCTGCAACTACCCTGCAGCCATGTGTAATGCCAAGTGATTTTGGCATGATGGTGCGGGCTTTTCATGGTTACAACAGGCAACATATTGGCTCCTAGCTGCCTGTCAACTGCCTTACCACAGATTTTCTTTTCAGAGGAGTGGCAAGGGGTGCCACAGGTGTGAATGAGCCCCTAGGGAAGGAGGTGACTCTATCAGATGAGTGTATGTTAAGCACCACAGGATGCATTCCTCCTGGCTTCAATGATAGCAATCAAGCCCTTATATACAATATATAAATATACTGTATGTACACATATATCTATATATATACAGTATCTCACATTTTTGTAAATCTTTTCTTCTATCTTTTCATGTGACAACACTGAAGAAATGACACTTGTCTACAATGTAAAGTAGTGAGTGTACAGCTTGTATAACAGTGTAAATTTGCTGTCCCCTCAAAATAACTCAACACACAGCCATTAATGTCTAAACCGCTGGCAACAAAAGTCAGTACACCCCTAAGTGAAAATATCCAAATTGGGTCCAATTAGCCATTTTCCCTCCCCGGTGTCATGTGACTTGTTAGTGTTACAAGGTCTCAGGTGTGAATGGGGAGCAGGTGTGTTAAATTTGGTGTTATCGCTCTCACTCTCTCATACTGGTCACTTGAAGTTCAGCATGGCACCTCATGACAAAAAATTCTCTGAGGATCTGAAAAAAAGAATTGTTGCTCTACATAAAGATGGCCTAGGCTATAAGAAGATTGCCAAGACCCTGAAACTGAGCTGCAGCACGGTGGCCAAGACCATACAGCGGTATAACAGGACAGGTTCCACTCAGAACAGGCCTCGTCATGGTCCACCAAAGAAGTTGAGGTCACATGGTCAGCGTCATATCCAGAGGTTGTCTTTGGGAAATAGACGTATGAGTGCTGCCAGCAGAGGTTGTAGGGGTGGGGGGTCAGCCTGTCAGTGCTAAGACCATACGCCGCACACTGCATCAAATTGGTCTGCATGGCTGTCATCCCAGAAGGAAGCCTCTTCTAAAGATGATGCACAAGAAAGCCCACAAACAGTTTGCTGAAGACAAGCAGACTAAGGAAATGGATTACTGGAACCATGTCTTGTGGTCTGATGAGACCAAGATAAACGTATTTGGTTCAGATGGTGACAAGCGTGTGTGGGGGCAACCAGGTGAGGAGGACAAAGACAAGTGTGTCTTGTCTACAGTCAAGCATGGTGGTGGGAGTGTCATGGTCTGGGGCTGCATGAGTGCTGCCGGCACTGGGGGGGCTACAGATCATTGAGGGAACCATGAATGCCAACATGTACTGTGACCTACTGAAGCAGAGCATGATCCCCTCCCTTCAGAGACTGGGCCGCAGGGCAGTATTCCAACATGATAACCACCCCAAACACACCTCCAAAACCACCACTGCCTTGCTAAACAAGCTGAGGGTAAAGGTGATGGACTGGCCAAGCATGTCTCCAGACCTAAACCCTATTGATCATCTGTGGGACATCCTCAAACGGAAGGTGGAGGAGCGCAAGGTCTCTAACATCCACCAGCTCTGTGATGTCATCATGGAGGAGGGGAAGAGGACTCCAGTGACAACCTGTGAAGCTCTGGTGACCTCCATGACCAAGAGGGTTAAGGCAGTGCTGGAAAATAATGGTGGCCACACAAAATATTGACACTTTGGGCCCAATTCGGACATTTTCACTTAGGGGTGTACTGACTTTTGTTGCCAGCGGTTTAGACATTAATGGCTGTGTGTTGAGTTATTTTGAGGGGACAGCAAATTTACACTGTTATACAAGCTGTACACTCACTACATTACATTGTAGACAAGTGTCATTTCTTCAGTGTTGTCACATGAAAAGATAGAAGAAAAGATTTACAAACATGTGACTGAGGGGTGTACTTACTTTTGTGAGATACTGTATATTTATATATATATATATATATATATATATATATATATATATATATATATATATATATATACACACACATACACACACAGTATATACATTGTATATATCTATGTTTATTTATTTTTTACTGTAGTATTACATATAATAAGTGATCAGGAAACGATTCACTCAGTGAGATGTAACTTTTCACCGGACAAGTATTCCAAGAAAACACGGCTTCCAGTTCTCCCTCGGCCTCCCCTCTTATTTTAGGGGCCCTTGGTAAGCTTCCCCTGGCAGGTAAAAGCAAAACTTGTCAGTATTATTAATAGATGAGACCATACGGGCCGTATTTCTTCCCTTCTCCCCGGTGGAAGGGGATGTGGTTGTTTGTTGTGAATCTAGAGATCCGTCTCTCTTCCCCTCCATACGGCGATCATATAAAACCCTCAGTGATGGTGTCACCTCCGCCTGACATCCCATCCCATCCTCGCATCTCATATTTATGTCCTCGTATTTATTGACTGCCGTATTTACAGGCAGGAATCTTTTTCGCTCGGCTGCAGTTCTTGCATGCGCCGCCGCCATTCACATTGAGAACTGTAAAATTTTATTGGCCGGTCATTGCTTCTAATGTTAAGTTTACAATGTTGTCTATTTGTAGAGATTTATAGGGAGAGCTGGAGAAACTGCAGCCTTCTGCCCAATACATCTTTGCTTTCTTATGGTAAACGCCAACCAGATTCTTAATTTTTAGTGTAAAAATTTTACATAGCTAAATAAATATTCTAGATCAGGGGTGTCCAATCTTATCACTGTGAGGGCCACATCATATAATTCACAAGTACTCCCAGACTGAAAAAAAATAGTTTTTATAAATGAATAAACTTCAGAGGTCCCCACATCACATCAGAGGTCCCCCCCATCACATCAGAGGTCCTCCCATCACATCAGAGGTCCCTCCCATCACATCAGAGGTCCCTCCCATCACATCAGAGGTCCCTCCCATCACACCAGAGGTCCTCCCATCACATCAGAGGTCCTCCCCATCACATCAGAGGTCCTCCCATCACATAAGAGGTCCTCCCATCACATCAGAGGTCCTCCCATCACATCAGAGGTCCCCCCATCACATCAGAGGTCCTCCCCATCACATCAGAGGTCCTCCCATCACATCAGAGGTCCCCCCATCTCATCAGAGGTCCTCCCATCACATCAGAGGTCCTCCCATCACATCAGAGGTCCCCCCATCACATAAGAGGTCCTCCCATCACATCAGAGGCCTTCCCATCACATCAGAGGTCCTCCATCACATCCAACGTCCTCCATCACATCCGAGGTCCCCTATCACATCAGAGGTCCCCCTATTACATTAGATGTCTTCCCATCACATCAGAGATTCTCTATCACTTCAGAGGTCCCCCCATGTCATCAGAGGCCCCCTACACATCTCTCATCACATCAGAGGTCCTTCCATAACATCAGAAGTCCTCCCATCACATCAGAGGCTCCCTGCACATGAGAGTCCCCCCTTTCACATCAAAAGCCCCCATCACATCATAGGTTCCCTTTCACATCAACAGCCCCCATTACATCAGAGTCCCCATTTTACATCAGAGGCTCCCAATCGCATCAGGGGCTCCCTGTAACATCAGAGTCCCCACTTTGACATAAGAAGCAAACCAATCACTTTAGAGGTACCCCATCACATGAGAGTCCTCAATTTACACATCGGAAGCCCCATCACATCAGAGGGTCTACCATCACATCAGAAGCCCCATCACATCAGAGTCACCCCTTCACATTAGAGCCCCCCCATTCATATAAAGCCCTTTCTTTCACATAAGAGCCTTTCCCCCTTTCACATCATATCCCCTTCTTTCCTATTCTGATGTCCTCCTATCCTGTCATACAGTCTTCACCCTAGCGGCAGCATGGCACAGAGTGGGAGGTGGAGAAGGTCTAATTATAGGGCAGGAGGCAGGAGGAAGGGCAGCTCCTTCTGAAAACTTTGGTGTTTCCATGGTGCAATTGGGCCAGACACCGACACCATAGCAAGGAATGACGCCGTGTGTTCTGGACACTCCGCATCATTGGCTGTTATAGAGCTGGCGGCTGGTCCAACTGCACAATGCAAATGCATGAAGAAAATCTGGGACAAGTTGCTGCGGGCCAGGTAAAAGGCTGTAGTGGGCCAGATGTGGCCCTCAGCCTGCTGTTTGGAGACCTCTGTTCTGGATGAAGGTAAAAAACACAACTTCTGAACTAAAAAACTGAAGATTTGCCATTTTATAGGGAACATCTATAAATGGTAATTGTGTATAAGTAGTATTCCACTCTGCACATGGTGCCTCCGCCATGTTACCCTTCATTCTTCCATAGGCACACTCAGGACCAGAATGGACGGTGCTGCCAGTTGGAAGGGAGGGAGATCAGTGAACGTGTGTTTGCTGATCTCCCTTTTCTACTAACAACGCAGAAGCGGTGTGTATAAAACATCATGTCCAGGTCCACTTGTCGCTTTCCCTGACTTGTCTGGCCCGGGAAGAAGCTAATGGGGTTTTGGGGTGCAGAAAACACAAAGAAAGCAGCTCCAGGATAGCCATGTTTTTCTGTAGCCCCCTAGCAGAACAATGATTGTGCACAAAGCAGAGCTGCGGTAAGGGAACCAGCAGGCTCCACCCAGTACAGGCCGCCTGCAGAAAACTACAGGAGGGGCGGAGACAAGACCGGTCCCCCTGCAAAAGGAGAGCGAGAGAGCAGAGCTCTGTAAGGTGCCCAGCAGGCCCCACCCACTGCAGAAGGGGGCGGAGACAAGACCAGTCACCCTGCACATGGGGAGAGCAGATCTGTGGAAGGGGCCTAGAAGGCTCCACCCACTGCAGACGGGGGGGGCGGAGACAAGACCAGTCACCCTGCACATGGAGAGAGAGCAGCGGTGAGAGGTCTTTATTGCACAGATCTGGAGGAAATACACAAAGCTCACCGAGATTCAAGATGAAGACACATGACTGATGGATGTAGATGATATTTGCTGATCTTGGAGTTCAGCTTTAAATATGGACATCATGGCATCCCCTATACAGTAGGTAGCCTAAAATGCCATTAATAAGTAAAAGTAAACCCACCTTCTCTATTTTCCCTGGTGGCTAATTTATCTGGTGCAGAAAGTAATCCAAAATCTGAGAGTAGTCACCGGGAACAGGAAGTGAGGGGAAATCCTCCAGTGGGGACACCTGTGTAAGAGATCATTTCATTTGACTTTGGAGAGTAATTTTCTCCCACATCTTATTGTATCTCTGGGACAGGAAGTGAAGGGAAATCTCCTTTAAAGGCAGTTAAAAAAAAAAAAAAAAGCCACAGGGGGTCCTAACCCTTCCCTGCTCCATCCAAACCTAAACAAAAAAGTTTGGCTTCACTTGTATGTTCGATAAACTCTTCCATGTGCATTGATTAGGAATATCCACATAAAATCAGATCGACATAATAATAATAATAATAATAATAATAAAAATAATAATAATAATTATTAGTTATGTGGGGCATCTCAATGAAACTAATTAGCAGGAAATCTGTTTCCAATCTGTTTGTTGTTCTGTTTATTTCAGATAATTAGTGGATGGGGGGTTATTTTTGTTTATGGGGGATGGGGGGTTATTTTTGTTTATGGGGGATGGGGGGTTATTTTTGTTTATGGGGGAGGGATATTTTTTATTCAATCTTTCAAAATTGTCTCATTCTAATGTAGCGCACTACTCCCTTGGGAGCTGCAGTGTTGTTCATTACCTTTATGTCAGTTTACCCCGCTCTTCCTTCCCATGCATCTTTAACACACCAGACGGTCTTTGTTCTTTATAAAACTGTAACTTTATTCTTGAACTCTGGTTAAGATAACAAATGAATAGAGGATTTGAGATGTCCCTATAAATTCTGGTTCCTGTTCTTGTGTACTTCCCATTTGTGAAATGACCAGCATCACTCTGAATAACGCTGTGGTTAGAGATTACAAAGTCCCAGGCCTCCACCGCTTAATTCTGCACTCAATCCTTGTAAAATCTGGGGAGTATCTCTTACTAGGTCCTTGGACATATAGCAAGTTTGACGGATTAGCACTACTGGGTTGCACTCCCTTTGCTCACTCCCATCAACAGTCCATGGTACTCACAGAAAGTTGATCCCAGTTTCCTCCGTCCTCTTTACAGCTAGTTCTTCCTCCTCATGGTGATGACTCCTCCTGCTATCCAGCACTGGGGTCTCTGAACCACCCAGGCCTTCAAGCCTCCTCCCAAACTCCCACTGCCATCCAGCACTGGGGTCTCTGAACCACCCAGGCCTTCAAGCCTCCTCCCGACCTCCTCCTGCCATCCAGCACTGGGGTCTCTGAACCACCCAGGCCTTCAAGCCTCCTCCCGACCTCCTCCTGCCATCCAGCACTGGGGTCTCTGAACCACCCAGGCCTTCAAGCCTCCTCCCGACCTCCTCCTGCCATCCAGCACTGGGGTCTCTGAACCACCCAGGCCTTCAAGCCTCCTCCCGACCTCCTCCTGCCATCCAGCACTGGGGTCTCTGAACCACCCAGGCCTTCAAGCCTCCTCCCGACCTCCTCCTGCCACCTAGAACTGGGGTCTCTGAACCACCCAGGCCTTCAAGCCTCCTCCCGACCTCCTCCTGCCACCTAGCACTGGGGTCTCTGAACCACCCAGGCTTTCAAGCCTCCTCCTGAACTCCTCCTGCCATCCAGCACTGGGGTCTCGGAACCACCCAGGCTTTCAAGCCTCCTCCTGAACTCCTCCTGCCATCCAGGACTGGGGTCTCTGAACCACCAAGGCCTTCAAGCCTCCTCCCGAACTCCTCCTGCCATCCAGCACTGGGGACTCTGAACCACCCAGGCCTTCAAGCCTCCTCCCGAACTCCTCCTGCCATCCAGCACTGGGGTCTCTGAACCACCCAGGCCTTCAAGCCTCCTCCCGAACTCCTCCTGCCATCTAGCACTGGGGTCTCTGAACCATGAACCACCCAGGCCTTCAAGCCTCCTCCCGAACTCCTCCTGCCATCCAGGACTGGGGTCTCTGAACCACCCAGGCCTTCAAGCCTCCTCCCGACTCCCGAACTCCTCCTGCCATCCAGGACTGGGGTCTCTGAACCACCCAGGCCTTCAAGCCTCCTCCTGAACTCCTCCTGCCATCCAGCACTGGGGTCTCTGAACCACCCAGTCCTTCAAGCCTCCTCCCGACCTCCTCCTGTCATCCAGCACTAGGGTCTCTGAACCACCCAGGCCTTCAAGCCTCCTCCTGACCTCCTCCTGCCATCCAGCACTGGGGTCTCTGAACCACCCAGGCCTTCAAGCCTCCTCCCAAACTACTCCTGCCATCCAGCACTGGGGTCTCTGAACCACCCAGGCCTTCAAGCCTCCTCCCGACCTCAATCTTCCATCCAGCACTGGGGTCTCTGAACCACCCAGGCCTTCAGGCCTCCTCCTGAACTCCTCCTGCCATCCAGGACTGGGGTCTCTGAACCACCAAGGCCTTCAAGCCTCCTCCCGAACTCCTCCTGCCATCCAGCACTGGGGTCTCTGAACCACCCAGGCCTTCAAGTCTCCTCCCGAACTCCTCCTGCCATCCAGCACTGGGGTCTCTGAACCACCCAGGCCTTCAAGCCTCCTCCCGAACTCCTCCTGCCATCCAGCACTGGGGTCTCTGAACCATGAACCACCCAGGCCTTCAAGCCTCCTCCCGAACTTCTCCTGCCATCCAGCACTGAGGTCTCTGATCCACCCAGGCCTTCAAGCCTCCTCCCGAACTCCTCCTGCCATCCAGGACTGGGGTCTCTGAACCACCCAGGCCTTCAAGCCTCCTCCCGACTCCCGAACTCCTCCTGCCATCCAGCACTGGGGTCTCTGAACCACCCAGGCCTTCAAGCCTCCTCCCGAACTCCTCCTGCCATCCAGCACTAGGGTCTCTGAACCACCCAGGCCTTCAAGCCTCCTCCTGACCTCCTCCTGCCATCCAGCACTGGGGTCTCTGAACCACCCAGGCCTTCAAGCCTCCTTCCGACCTCCTCCTGCCATCCAGCACTGGGGTCTCTGAACCACCCAGGCCTTCAAGCCTCCTCCCGACCTCCTTCTTCCATCCAGCACTGGGGTCTCTGAACCACCCAGGCCTTCAGGCCTCCTCCTGCTCCACTACATGGTTACAGCTTCTGCATCTCCTTGTACTCCTGGATCTCCTCTCCGCATGGCACGTTCCCCTCCCAGGAGGGGAGAAGGCCCAAAATCCACCAGCTTCTACATGCTGACCTTCTCTGCTTCCAAACTTCCCAGGCAGACCCACAGGAGCATGTGACCTCAGCTTATATGCAAGTCCTGCCCCTGCCCCAATACACAATTAATGATTGGTCCAGAGCTCTCCATACAAGCTGCCTGACGCTCAAGTCCCAAATCCTGCCTCTCTTCCAGAACATTTCGCTGGAAGGATGAGGGGACATCCTTGAGCCAGAGTGTAGGTGGCCACACCCCCCTCTATTCTAACACTCCCACCCACAAATAAACAAACAGGCCTAAGGGAAAAATGCAAGCCTTGGCCAAATTTACCTATCACTAATTACAGAAACATACTAAGCACCCATCTGAATGGGGTGGGCGCTACACTAATAAAAGCATTTATTCTGTAAGACACTTCTACTGACTCCGAGAAAAGATAACTGAAATAAAGCATTACAGGAAAATATACCTACCTTGTGTTGGCTGAATGTTACACGGAAATAGGGCACTGATACCAACAATGGGGCACTATTCTTCCCACTGATACCAACAATGGGGCACTACTCCTTCCACTGACACCAATGATGGGGCACTATTCCTCCCACTGATACCAACAATGGGGCACTATTCCTCCCAGTGATACCATTGATGGGGCACTATTCCTCCCACTGATACCAACAATGGGGCACTATTCATTCCAATGACAGCAATATTGGGGCACTATTCCTCCCACTGACACCAATGATGGGGCACTATTCCTCCCACTGACACCAATGATGGGACACTATTCCTCCCACTGACACCAATGATGGGGCACTATTCCTCCCACTAATACCAGTGATGGGGCACTATTCCTCCCACTAATACCAATGATGGGGCACTATTCCTCCCACTAATACCAATGATGGGACACTATTCCTCCCACTGACACCAATATTGGGGCACTATTCCTCCCACTGACACCAATGATGGGGCACTATTCCTCCAAATGACACCAATGATGGGGCACTATTCCTCCCACTAATACCAGTGATGGGACACTATTCCTTCCACTGACACCAACAATAGGGCACTATTCCTCCCACTGATAACAATGATGGGGCACTATTCCTCCCACTGATAACAATGATGGGACTGTGACACTATTCTGCTTCCTACTGACCACAGGTGCCATGACATTTTCTTACTCCCTCTGACCACCAAGCCTGGGGCATTGTTTGATCCCACGACTCTGGGCCACACTCCACCCCACTGAAGGACAGTAATCTGGTTCTGTTAGGTAAGTTTGGAGACCCCTGGTCTAGATCTAGAAGGACCTAACCTGCAACCACAATTAATGGCGGGGTCCCTGTGTCCTCTAGACATGTGGGGAGTTGACATGGATGTGGACCAGGGGGGTGGAATGAAGAGGGTCCCGCCATTGTGCACGTGTAGCAGATCTAGAAGTCTTCATTGACCAGGCCTGGGAATCGGTTTCTATTAATAGGGTGACATTGGAGCACCCTACAGCTAAAGATAAAAAAATCAGTGCCTCCGGAGTCACAGATCCTCTTCACATTCTATATGCTGCAAGGAGCAGCGCTGTGTCTTGGCCAATGGGTCCTGGGCAGGAGGTGGAGCCTTGACAACCTGGGCTCACATGAAGTGGGTTGAATGAGGCTGGGCCTTATTCAACCTACAACAGGAGCAATTCTGGATCCCTACACAGATAAGTCTGAGGTGGGCATTGTCAGAGAGGGGTGAAGTATAGCTGCCCATCTACCAGGAGATTTTCTTTATTGGCCAAACTGGAATTGGTCTTTGGAGGATCCCAAGACAGCTCTCAGGGGATGGATGGGGGTAAGATGTTTTTAGCAAAGCTTGCCTGATTTTACTATACACAGTAGATAAAAGGAATTGTTATTTTTTAAGTGAACAGATTCTTTGAGTTTTATTTCCAAATATTTATTAACCAGGAAAGACAAATGTGGCGGCATCATTGCGAAATTTCCCAGCTCGGTGCCCATGAGAAGCCCGCCAAATGTGACCATCAAGCCTCTTCATGGCTGGACAGTATTATAAATATACTGACATTTTCCCTGACATATCCTCTCTGTAGACCTTTCCAGAATCCGCTAATTACTGTACTTAGTATTCATTAAGCTTCAAAATTTTCAATTTCTCGGCTGTTTTTTGTTTTGTTTGTGTGCCGCAGATGAGAAGGGCCGGCTAATCGATGGACACGGCTCTGTGAAAGCAGACATTGTTTTTTTTCCAGCTTTAGTAATCAGCAGACCAAAGCTCTTCAGTTAGCATAATCGAGAAAACTTCTCTGTTTAAAGTTGAACTGGTGCTTAATGTTCTTGGTGGTGGTGGGGGCAAACTGCCCCCCCCCCCCCCCCCCCCCAGCCAGCCTGCCAACCCCTCCACAGTTAGTCAGCCAACCAACCACATAACCCAACCCAACCCCCCCCCCTCGGCGCTCGCTCGCCCTTCGCGCGCCAGGCCCATTCCGCCATCCCCGCACTTACTCCATCCAGGTCTCGGCTTCCGTGGTCCCCGCGTCTCCTCCCGAGTGCCAGCGGTCGTTTCTCCTCCAGACCAATCAGGAGTTAGGGCTCAGGGCCAATCGGGTCTCAGGACCCGCTTCCTGAGTGGCCGGGAGGAGAAACAGGAAGACATTAGCGAATATTAATTTGCTAATGTCACACAACTGGGTGGGCTCCATGCACGGTGCTCTGAGCCCCGAGCCCACCCTTTTTGAAGCCAAACAGAGCCTCAGGTAGTAATCATGTGCTTCGGGGAAAAAAAAACCCATTGGAATCCATGCGTCCGGCACCCTGCGTGTAGATGAGATGCCGGGCACATGGACTAGGGGGGGCGGCGCCCTGCATGAGCGGCCGCCACTGGCAGGAACAGTTCACAACAAACCGGATGGGAAAGCTACCCTGGCTGACTAAAAGGAAACTAACGCAGTCGCCACATATAAGAACTGGGAAACTCCAATATATTACATTTTTGTTCCCGGGTTTGGATACGCTTTTACAAATGTCTCCCGTTTTTTTTAGGCAATCCATTCAAAAGGAATGGGCTGTCTTATTGAAATTCATGTTAACCCACCGCAACAGTTATGAGCCCTAATGGCTTTCAGTCAATAATATTTGTAGAGGCTCCAGAGCCTTGTGCCAGTGGTGGGTACAGGGAGTCTTGTCTGTTGACCAATTTTATGGTAAGTTTATCATTAGTTGGTTGGACCCAAGTGTGAGAAAACAGGGAGGCCATCTTGTGAAAGGTTCCTCTTTCCCTCCTCGTCTTCAGGGAGAGAGGTGTCCTTGGGAAGCCTTCCAATCTGGGAAGAGGAGCTGGTGCAACGGCTGTGTGTCTGGTATGAGGTCCAAAGGGCTTGACTGGTGGGGGGGCACCTTTCCTCTTTGTGGGAAGGCTTTAAACCTAAAAGCAATGTAGGCCTAAAGTGGGTGATACACCACTGAATGGTGGCCATAGACCATAGAAAGCTGGCCTTAAACTTTCGTTATGACATTTTTGTCAGAACATTCCTAGAACGTTCTTTCTTGCCATCATTGGGTCAACTGATTTCAATCAAAAACCTTTACAATTTCATCCAGATCTGCCATTTGAATGTAATCCCAGATGTTCCAAACAGGTTTCAGTACATTTTGTCCATGTTTTCCCAAACGAAAACCTCATTCACAGTTAGAATTTCTTCGTTGACCCCGCTCATCATTAGAAAATTGGACAAAGGTTCAAAAACAGCAATTTTCATAAAGAGTTCTACTAGTACTAGAATCTCATGCCTCTGCAAACTTACGCTGCCTGGCCTCCCTGATTCTGCAAAGCCTGAAATCCTAGGAAAGGACCCTAAGATTTGTGGTATCAAGGAGAGGGATCATTACTGGCTGGCAACCCTTGTTGATCCACGTTACAAGGGTAAAGTTGTAGAGCTCATCCTGCCTTCGCAGAGGTAGCAGAAGATGAAACTTCTTCAGGGGGGTCCTTGAAGAAAAATTTGCCTTTCCAGACCCTAGGAGGTTGTTATTTCCTGGTGCTGGACAACGTGTTTCTGAGGCTTTGTTCGGTCAGAGGAAACATGGTGGAGAAGGTGGCCGGCTGACCGATGCCTTTAACCACTTGCCGCCCGCCATATAGCAAAATGATGGCCTCAAAGTGGTTTCAATATCCTGACCAGACGTCATATGACGTCTTCAGGATAACAAGCCAGGGGCGCGCATCCCGGCGATCATTTTTGCGGTGTCTCAGTCTGACACACCGCAACTTCAATCTAGGTTAAGAGTCTCTGACGGAGACTCTTTACCACGTGATCAGCCGTGTACAATCATAATGTAAACAGGAAGAGCCGTTGATCGGCTTTTCCTCACTCGCGTCTGTCAGACGCGAGTAGAGGAGAGCCGATCGGCTGCTCCAGGTGGGTCTGTGCTGATCGATTATCAGCGCAGCCCCCCCAAGGATGCCCACACTGGACCACCAGGGATGCCACCAGGGAAGCCACCACAAGGTATGCCACCCTAGATGCAATCAGTGCCCACAATGCATGTGAATCAGTGCCCACAATGGATGCCAATCAGTGCCCACAATGGATGCCAATCAGTGCCCACAATGGGCATCACTGATTGACAGGCATTATTGTTTGTCACTGATTGGCATCCATCAGTACCATACATTACAGTACATCAGTGCCACCTATCAGTGCCCATCCATGCCCATCTGTGCCATCTATCAGTGCCCATCCATGCCACCTATCAGTGCCCATCCATGTCCATCCGTGCCACCTATCAGTGCCCATCCATGCTCATCCATGCCACTAATCAATGCCCATCCGTGCCACCTATCAGTGTCCATCCGTGCTGCCTATCAGTGCCCATCAGTGCCACCTATGTGTACCCATCAGTGCTGCATATCAGTGCCCATCAGTGCCGCATATGAGTGCCCATCATCAATGCCCATCAGTGCCACCTCACTGGTGCCATCAGGGCTGGACTGGGACAAAAATTTGGCCCTGGACTTCACCCAGACTAGCCCACTTTGACAGGTCTCTCCCATGCCGGCTTGCCACCCAAGCCCCCCCCCCACTAGCTATTAGCCGTTCTACATTATTTCTCTTATAGGCAGTACCAGTGGGGAAGCTAGACATTATTTCACCTGGGGCAAAGAATCAGTTTGGCGCCCCCCCCCCCCCCAATGGAACAAGATTAGGCAGGAAAGTGAGGCCGCCCTCCTTCCAGATCGTATGATGAGCTTCTAAGTGTTGACTCCTGAGCATCATGTCTGTATTCAGGCGCGCTGCATAACTAGCCAGGGAGAGGAGGTGAGCACTGCGGGGGGGACAGAGGACTGGAGGGAGGCAGCGGTCCACTGTCACTGAAATCGGCCCACAGAGCCATCGGCCCACCGGGAAACTCCCTGTAGTCCCAATGGCCAGTACATGCCTGGGTGCCATCTCATCGGTGCCCATCAGTGAAGGAGAAAACTTACTTATTTACAGTTTTGTAACAGAAACAAAGAAAAAACACTTTTTTTTTTCAAAATTTTTGGTCTTTTTTTATTTGTTTAGCAAAAAATCAAAATCACAGAGGTGATCAAATACCACCAAAAGAAATCTCTATTTGTGGGAACAAAATGCTAAAAATTTAGTTTGGGTACAGTGTAGCATGACCGCGCAATTGTCATGTCATTCAAACTGCGACAGCGCTGAAAGTTGAAAATTGACCTGGGCAGGAAGGTGTATAAGTGCCCGGTATTGAAGGGGTTAAACAATTCTTTAGTCATCAGCGCCAAGGTCTGAGAGGTTCAAGCAACCATCGGCAGCGTCTGCGTGGGTTGTCACCGACATGTGGGGGAAATTTCACGTCAATAGCACCTTCACCAATATGTTTACCTAGAAAAATGGTGACGTGTTCAATACTTATTCTACTCGCTGTATATACTGTATAGCTCTAATGCCCCCCCCCACACTCTACAGTGGAACCTCAGATTACGAGCATAACCCGTTCCAGGAGAATGCTCGTAATCCAATGTACTCGCATAGCAAAGCCAGTTTCCCCATTGAAGTCAATGGAAACTAAAATAATTTGTTCCGCATTGACATCAATGGCATGCAATACCGCATGCGGCCAGAAGTGGGGGAGGCGCTGCAGAGCCTCGGAAACGGCCGGAAAGGCCCGAGGACACCTCGGCTGACCTCGGCAAACCTCAGAAAGACTCCGTTCCCGAAGTTTGCCAAGGCCAGCCGAGCTGTCCTCGGGCCTTTCTGTGCATTTCCGAATGGCGCTGCTCGGCTCCGGCGCCCCCCCACCTCAGGCCAAACGTGGTACTGCAGACGCTTCGGCCTGAATCCTGCTCGTATTGAGAGACAACACTCACAAACCGAGGTACGATTTTTTAAAATACAGTGCTCGTTTTGCGAAAGGCTCGTTAACCGCGTTACTCGCAATCAGAGGTTCCACTGTATTATTATTATACATTTATATATGAGTAAGCACTCAGCTTCGAGTGCAAAACGCGTCAGCTGATTCTGTACATTCTGCATGATTGTCTTGTATTTTTGATGATCCCAACTTTATAATATATATATATAATATAATAATTTCAACTTCATCCAAAAGTGCGGCATCCATATCTTTCTATTCAAAGCTTCATTCCACTCAGCATTTAGCCAGCACCTGGGACTCTTCATCTCTGAAAGCTTCACATCAACCCTACACCTGGGTTCGTGTCCACCTGAGCGGCGAAACACCCTCTTTTGCTTTGCATACATTTATATAGCTCTGACATATACCGCAGAACTGTACAGAGATCACTCAGCCAGTCACATCAGGCTCTGAGGAACTACAAATCCCATAGTCCTTATTCTTGAAGTCCCTCTTGGGAGTGAGCTGGAGAGGGTGGCTACGTTCCTCCGTACAGCGGGATCATTGAGAATGAACGTAGCCACCCTCCAATGGGAAGTCCAATCACAGCAGCAATAATGAAGGAATGTGGGGGGTTTGGAGGAGTCTGGGGGGGGGGGGGGGGGATAGACGGGACTATTCTGAGTAAAGAATTCAGATTGGAATAGAATATATATTTTTGAACCAGAGTTTTGGTGTCACTGTAAACCTCGGCGGTCCTCGCACAGCTTAGTGAACACGGCCCCCCTTTATAGATAATTGATATAAATTGAGGCTGAAAAGTCATTTCTATAGAAAGTTGATGGAATATCTTCCCCGAGCTCAGCGATTTTCCCCAAGTGATCTCACTGCGGCTCCGGCTTTATTGGTCTTCATACAGAGAATGGCGGGGGAGGAGAAGATTAACAGCGGGGATTATTATTGGCATGAGCCAATAATTACTTCTTCTTCTCTGTCTGCGAGCGCCGCCGAGCTCGCCCCTCCCCCCGGCCCGCTACTGTCCATAGAGACGGGAAAGTCACATTCATTCTGCTGGGTGGGAAGTTTACATTATCGATAGAAACTTTTGTTACAAGTTGTAGGAGTTTAATGGGGAAGGCATAAGAAGAGCGGTAGACAAGGCACAAGTACTGACTCCTCCAGGGCCAGAACAACATCGGAAAAACGGCTTCATCAGAGAGTAGAAAGGTGCTCAACGGAAAATTTGGTTCGTTTAGTTCCGGATTTGTTCGTCAAGTTAAAAATTTTGTTTCGTCATATTTGTTATGTTAGAATGATTCGTTTTCAGAACTCGTTTTGTATATTGGGATTTGTTTCATATATTTGTAATTAACATTTTGGAAGACATTTATATTCATTCAATTGCATTTTATTCTTTTATTTTCTATTCTATTCTGTTTTTTTCTATTCTTTTGTTTTCTATTCTATACTATTCCTTTATATTATATGCTATTCTGTTTTATTATATTCTAATGTGTTCTATTCTATTCCATTGTGTTCTGTTCTATTATATTCTATTCTTTCATTTTATATTCTACTCCACATGTGTCAAACACAAGGCCCTCTTGGCTATTTCATGTGGCCCTCACACCCAGGGGAAGGGTGGAAGTGCGATGTGTACAGTAGCACACCCCTGAACTCCGCACTCTGTACATAGCACACCCCTGAACTCTGCACTCTGTACATAGCACACCCCTGAACTCCGCACTCTGTACATAGCACACCCCTGAACTCTGCACTCTGTACGTAGCACACCCCTGAACTCTGCACTCTGTATTTAGTGCGCCCCTGAACTCTACACCCCTGAACTCTGCACTCTGTACCCCTGAACTCTGCACTCTGTATTTAGTACACCCCTGAACTCTGCACTCTGTACATAGCACACCCCTGAACTCCGCACTCTGTACATAGCACACCCCTGAACTCCGCACTCTGTACATAGCACACCCCTGAACTCTGCACTCTGTACATAGCACACCCCTGAACTCCGCACTCTGTACATAGCACACCCCTGAACTCCGCACTCTGTACATAGCACACCCCTGAACTCCGCACTCTGTACGTAGCAAACCCCTGAACTCCACACTCTGTACATAGCACACCCCTGACCTCTGCACTCTGTACGTAGCACACCCCTGAACTCCGCTCTCTGTACATAGCAGACCCCTGAACTCCGCACTCTGTACGTAGCACACCCCTGAACTCCGCACTCTGTACGTAGCACACCCCTGAACTCCGCACTATGTACATAGCACACCCCTGAACTCTGCACTCTGTACATAGCACACCCCTGAACTCCACACTCTGTACATAGCACACCCCTGAACTCCGCACTCTGTACATAGCACACCCCTGAACTCCGCACTCTGTACATAGCAAACCCCTGAACTCCACACTCTGTACATAGCAGGGGACATGTATCAATGCAAAAAAATGTTCCCACCATCCCTGTGCTGAGTTCCCGGGTCTGTACACCCGCTGTGCCCATTATGAGGGGTTCCCACCATCCCTGTGCTGAGTTCCCGGGTCTGTACACCCGCTGTGCCCATTATGAGGGGTTCCCACCATCCCTGTGCTGAGTTCCCGGGTCTGTACACCCGCTGTGCCCATTATGAGGGGTTCTCACCATCCCTGTGCTGAGTTCTCGGGTCTGTACACCCACTGTGCCCATTATGAGGGGTTCCCACCATCCCTGTGCTGAGTTCCCGGGTCTGTACACCCGCTGTGCCCATTATGAGGGGTTCTCACCATCCCTGTGCTGAGTTCCCGGGTCTGTACACCCACTGTGCCCATTATGAGGGGTTCCCACCATCCCTGTGCTGAGTTCCCGGGTCTGTACACCCGCTGTGCCCATTATGAGGGGTTCCCACCATCCCTGTGCTGAGTTCCCGGGTCTGTACACCCGCTGTGCCCATTATGAAGGGTTCCCACCATCCCTGTGCTGAGTTTCCGGGTCTGTACACCCGCTGTGCCCATTATAAGGGGTTCCCACCATCCCTGTGCTGAGTTCCCGGGTCTGTACACCCGCTGTGCCCATTATGAGAGGTTCCCACCATCCCAGTGCTGAGTTCCCGGGTCTGTACACCCGCTGTGCCCATTATGAGGGGTTCCCACCATCCCTGTGCTGAGTTCCTGGGTCTGTACACCTCCTAGGCCCATTATGAGGGGTTCCCACCATTCCATGTGCAGATTTTTTGCCCTGGGCTGTAATAATTTGGCGATTGTGGGCGGAGTTCGCATTTTATACGGCTCGTCACACACTTAATTTCTTCGCTTCCCTCGTGTCCTTCTATGGAAAAGAAATCCGCTTCTCATCATCATCAATCGCTGTGATAAGTCTGTGATTGTAGACGGTCTGGGTTTTGTTCGGCGGCAGATAACGATGCCTCCATCCCGCCGCCGGCTTTTGTCTCAGCTCTTTGTTGCGGCTTGTTTAGCACGAATGATGCTGATTGCGGTATCTCCTTATTGAGCTAATATCACAATCGTCTTCTAATTTAATGGCGGCCATAACATTGATGAAAGGGGAGCGTACCGCAATCGCCAATAAACGAACCGTTAGCGCGAAGGATTGATAGAGGCTGTGAGTGCGATCGGTCACCGCGAACCTTTATAATTAGAATTCTAGTGGAGCTTCGGACGGTTTAAATTGGATGATATTGGTTGAGGACTGCGAGGAATGAAATAAGTTCAATTTGGAACATTAAACAGGATCAATGCTTCCCGCTATTTCAATTTAATAGCGGCCGCTTACCTTTAAATCCTGACCTCCGGCCCCCCCTTCTGTCTACAGGTGTACCGGCTCCTCTACTGGACTGAAACGGCTTCCTTTGATTTCACCGCACACTGTGAGCTTCTCACCATGTACATTAGAAACTTTAACAAGTCAGATAGAGCCCCACCCTCATTTCCTGGCTGGAGGACATCAGTGGAAGAATAGTGCCCCATCATTAATATCAGTGGCAGGATTAGTGTCCCATTATTGGTGTCAGTGGGAGGAATAGTGTCCCATCATTGGTATCAGTGGAAGATATAGTGCCCCATCATTGGTGTCAGTGGGAGGAATAGTGTCCCATCATTGGTGTCAGTGGAAGGAATAGTGCCCCATCATTGGTATCAGTTGGAGCAATAGTGCCCCATCATTGGTGTCAGTGGGAGGAATAGTGTCCCATCATTGGTGTCAGTGGAAGGAATAGTGCCCCATCATTGGTATCAGTTGGAGCAATTGTGCCCCATCATTGGTATCAGTGGGAGGAATAGTTCCCCCTATTATTGGTATCAGTGGGAGGAATAGTGCCCCATCATTGGTATCAGTGGGAGGAATAGTGCCCATCATTGGTGTCAGTGGAAGAATAGTACCCCATCATTGGTATCAGTGGGAGGAATAGTGCCCCATCATTGGTATCAGTGGGAGGAATAGTACCCCATCATTGGTGTCAGTGGGAGAAATAGTGCCCCATCATTGGTGTCAGTGGGAGGAATAGTGCCCTATCATTGGTATCAGTGGGAGGAA
This sequence comes from Aquarana catesbeiana, assembly GCF_042186555.1. Classification (NCBI taxonomy): domain Eukaryota; kingdom Metazoa; phylum Chordata; class Amphibia; order Anura; family Ranidae; genus Aquarana; species Aquarana catesbeiana. Next base: position 4,149,860 of record NC_133328.1, on the reverse strand, counting down.
TAGTGTCCCATCATTGGTATCAGTGGGAGGAATAGTGCCCCATCATTGGTGTCAGTGGGAGGAATAGTGTCCCAAGGGCCAGATGAAGGCAAATAAAAGGTCTCAGTTTGGAGAGCGATGATCTAGCCCTTTCTTATCCCTCGCTCGCTCCTTTCATTCACCATTTAATTTCAGTTCTTTCAATCGTTGAAGCTCAGAATGAAATGTGGGTGTTACCTATGCAAATACAGCTTGCCTAGGACCGCCCACTCTTCCAGACTAACCTCCACCCATTAAGGCATATTGATATTTCAATAACTCCTCCCATTATTATATTGTTTGATAGTCAAATAATAATAATACGTCATTTTATGGAGAAATGCACCATCCGCCATCGATCAAAATCTGTCAGTTCTTCTGATACAATATTCAAAGATATTATAAAAAAAGTTATTTCTTTATTTTTCCTGTGAAATATTTATAAGGTGAAGGCAGCGAGGAGATCGGCACAGATGAAATACGGGTGATCCGGATAGAGAGGGGCGGCTCCATTGTCCTCGGTCTAGACGGGTGCAGAGTCTTCCATTATCTCCGGTCACGCTCTGATATTTCATAGAAGAAGGTGAAGAAAATGACCAAGAAAAAAGTAAAAATGCTACAAAGTAACCTGCAGGTAGACGTGTGCAGAACGAAAAAAAATCATTTCATTTCGATTCGTTATCTACATAAATTTGTTTAATTCGTTTTCAGAATTAATTTTGTTTATTCATTTTCGAATCGATTCAAATTTTTCTAATTCGGATCGATTCGAAAAGATTTTGAATCGAATTTCAAAAGAGAATTAAATAGAATAGAAAATAAAGGAATAGAATACAAAAAAAATATTTTTATTTTTTTTTCTATTCTATTCCTTTATTTTTTTTTTTTTTCTATTCTATTTCTTTATTTTCTATTCTATTTTATTCTCTTTGGAAATTTGAAAACTATTTTAATGGAATGTTCATAGGAGCCCTGCAGACCACGTGGGTCGAAATATGTGGCCCTCCCCCCGTTCTTCCCCCCCCCCCCTTCTCTCCCTATTTAATTGTAAACTGTATATGTTGTGCAATTTGTACATGTTATTTTCTATATCTCTTATACTTTTTCTCAATAAAAATTATTGAAAGAGAAAACTATTTTAATTCGAAAAGTATTCGAAAACTATTCAAACCACTCAAAACTTTAACTGTAGGCCTCGGCGCGAGAAACGGCTTAACCACTCATTGCAAGAGGACCCTCCAGCCAATGTCAGGGACACTCTTCCCACTGACCCCTGATTAATTACTTTTAGCTTCCTTAAGCCCTCAAATTATTTTGAAGGGTTCCTCTGGGGTCCTCTGTTTTTTTTTTAAACCTTCTTAACTAGAGACCTGTTCAGCTCATAATGAACCTCATCGTATACAATCCTCTTTTCAGTATATGGCCCTTGGTGTGAGGACACCTGACCATCACATCTATATGACTTTGTTGGATATCACATTCTAAAATCTTGGCCATTAATATGAAGTTGCCCCCACCGCACACACTTCATGCAGCTATAACATCCTCCACTCTTTCTGGAAGTCTTATCACAGGATTTTGGACCGTGTCTGTGGAAATTTGTGGCCATTGAATCAAAAGGGCATTTGGAAGGTCAGGTACTGATGTTGGATGACAAGACCTAGCTCACCATTGGCGTTCCAATCCATCCCAGAGGTGATCAGTAGGGTTGAGGTCAGGGCTCTGTGCAGGATACTTAAGTTCCTCCACACCAAACTTTTCGCACCATGTCTTTATGGAGCTGGCTTTGTACACCGGGGCACATGTCAGCACTGGCATGGTAATCAACGGCTTTGTTAATGGCTTTGATAATCAATCACATAGCTTTGTTTATATCTTTATAGCTCTGTGCACTACATGGCCAGGATTTGTGGAAACCTGACAAACACACCTAAAGTGCCTTGCAAAAGTATTCACCCCCCTTGGCCTTTTACCTATTTTGTTACATTACAGCCTTTAGTTAAATGTTTTTTTTTTTAATCTGAATTATACGTGATGGATCAGAACACAATAGTCTAAGCTGGTGAAGTAAAATTAGAAAAATATATACATAAAACTATTCTTCAGAAATAAAAAACTGATAATTGTCATGTGCGTATGTATTCACCCCCTTTGTTTTGAAGACCTTAAAAATCTCTGGTGCAACCAATTACCTTTCAGAAGTCACATAATTAGTGAAATGATGTCCACCTGTGTGCAATCTAAGTGTCACATGACCTGTCATTACATAGACACACCTTTGTGAAAGGCCCCAGAGGCTGCAACACCTAAGCAAGAGGCACCACTAAGCAAACACTGCCATGAAGACCAAGGAACTCTCCAAACAAGTAAGGGACAATGTTGTTGAGAAGTACAAGTCAGGGTTGGGTTATAAAAAAATATCCAAATCTTTGATGATCCCTAGGAGCCCCATCAAATCTATCACAACCAAATGGAAAGAACATGGCACAACATCAAACCTGCCAAGAGACGGCCGCACACCAAAACTCACGGACAGGGCAAGGAGGGCAACAGGGAGGCAGCACAGAGACCTAAGGTAACCCTGGAGGAGCTACAGAGTTCCACAGCAGAGACTGGAGTATCTGTACATAGGAGGACAATAAGCCGAACGCTCCATAGAGTTGGGCTTTATGGCAGAGTGGCCAGAAGAAAGACATTACTTTCAGCAAAAAACAAAATGGCAAGTTTTGAGTTTGTGAAAAGGCAGTTGGGAGACTCCCAAAATGTACGGAGGAAGGTGCTCTGGTCTGATGAGACTAAAATTGAACTTCAATTGAATTGAATTGTACTGTCTGCCCTAATGTTGTAAAGCGCTGCGTAAACTGTCGGCGCTATATAAATTCTGTATAATAATAATAGCTCATCCCCAACAGCTATTACCCTTTTGTATCACTTGACCCTCCCTCCTAGATTGTAAGCTCTAACGAGCAGGGCCCTCTGATTCCTTCCTGTATTGAATTGTATTGTACTTGTACTTTCTGCCCTAATGTTGTAAAGCACTGCGTAAACTGTCGGCGCTATATAAATCCTGTATAATAATAATAATAATAATAATAACTTTATGGCCATCAAAGAAAACGCTATGTCTGGGGCAAACCCAACACATCACATCACCCAAAGAACACCATCCCCACTGTGAAACATGGTGGTGGCAGCATCATGCTGTGGGGATGTTTTTCAGCAGTCAGGACTGGGAAACTGGTCAGAGTTGAGGAAAGATGGATGGTGCTAAATACAGGGATATTCTTAAGCAAAACATGTAGCACTCTGTGTGTGATTTGAGGCTAGGACGGAGGTTCACCTTCCAGCAGGACAATGATCCCAAACACACTGCTAAAGCAACACTTGAGTGGTTTAAGGGGAAACATGGAAATGTGTTGGAATGGCCTAGTCAAAGCCCAGACCTCAATCCAAAAGAAAATCTGTGGTCAGACATAAAGATTGCTGTTCACAAGTGCAAGCCATCCAACTTGAAGGAGCTGGAGCAGTTTTGCAAGGAGGAATGGGCAAAAATCCCAGTGGTAAGATGTGGCAAGACTCATAGAGACTTATCCAAAGCGACTTGGAGCTGTGATAGCTGCAAAAGGTGACTCTGCAAAGTATTGACTTTAGGGGATGAATAGTTATGTACATTGACTTTTTCTGTTATTTCGTCCTATTTGTTGTTTGCTTCACAATAAAAAAAAAAACATCTTCAAAGTTGTGGGCATGTTCTGTAAATTAAATGATGCAAATCCTCAAACAATCCATGTTAATTCCAGGTTGTGAGGCAACAAAACCCGAAAAATGTCAAGGGGGGTGAATACTTTTGCAAGGCACTGTATATGAGTTTGTTGGACATCTCATTCCAAAACCAATGCCATTAATATAGAGTCCCCTCCCACCATAGCCATTAATATAGAGTTACTCCCCTTTGTGTCCATAACATCCTCCACTTTTCTGGGAAGGCTTTCCACGAGATTTCGGATGACATCTGTGGGAATTTTTGCCTATTTGTGAGGTCAAGTACTGATATTGGATGAGAAGACCTGGCTCACAATTAGAGTTCCAATGTATCCCAAAGGTGTTCAGTAAGGTTGAGGTCAGGGCTCTCTGAGGACACTCAAGTTCCTCCACACCAAACTTGTAAAACGATGTCTTTATTGACTTGGACCCCCTTTGTGGCTATGACATCCTCCACTCTTCTGGCTTTCCATAAGATTTTTGGTGGGTGTCTGTGGGAATTTGTGCCAATTTGTGAGGTCAAGAACTGATTTTGGATGAGAAGACCTGGCTCACCATCATGGTTCCAATTCATCCCAAAGGTGTTCAGTAGGGTTGAGGTCCAAAGGTGTTCAGAAGGGTTGAGGTCAGGGCTCTGTGTGGGACACACATGTTCCTCCACACCAAACTGGTCACACCATGTCTTTATGGAGCTGGCTTACAATTCCAGTGCACCCCAAAGGTGTTCAGTAGGGTTGAGGCCAGAACTCTATGTAGAACACTCCAGTTCCTCCACACTAAACTGGTCAAACCATGTCTTTATGGAGCTGGCTTTGGGCACATGTCAGCACTGACATGGTGTTCAATGGTTTTGACCACAGTGATCCCATAGCTTTGTTTATATCTTTATAGCTACATTCCTACACAACATGGCCAAGATTAGTGGAAACCTGACCATCACACCTATATGAGTTTGTTGGACATCTCATTCCAAAGCCCTAGAGTCCCTTCTCGCCACGGCCATTAATATAGAGTTACCCTCCTTTGTGTCTATAACAGCCTCCACTCTTCTGGGAAGGTTTCCACAATATTTTGGAGCGTGTCTGGGAAATTGTGCCCATTTGTGGTACCAGGAACTGATGTTGGATGGGAAGACCTGACTCGCAGTTGGAGTTCCAGTTCATCCCAAAGGTGTTCAGTAGGGCTGAGGTCAGGGCTCTCTGAGGGACACTTGAGTTCCTTCACACCAAACTGGTCACACCATGTCTTTATGGAGCTGGCTTACAATTCCAGTGCACCCCAAAGGTGTTCAGTAGGGTTGAGGCCAGAACTCTATGTAGAACACTCCAGTTCCTCCACACTAAACTGGTCAAACCATGTCTTTATGGAGCTGGCTTTGGGCACATGTCAGCACTGACATGGTGTTCAATGGTTTTGACCACAGTGATCCCATAGCTTTGTTTATATCTTTATAGCTACATTCCTACACAACATGGCCAAGATTAGTGGAAACCTGACCATCACACCTATATGAGTTTGTTGGACATCTCATTCCAAAGCCCTAGAGTCCCTTCTCGCCACGGCCATTAATATAGAGTTACCCTCCTTTGTGTCTATAACAGCCTCCACTCTTCTGGGAAGGTTTCCACAATATTTTGGAGCGTGTCTGGGAAATTGTGCCCATTTGTGTTACCAGGAACTGATGTTGGATGGGAAGACCTGACTCGCAGTTGGAGTTCCAGTTCATCCCAAAGGTGTTCAGTGGGGCTGAGGTCAGGGCTCTCTGAGGGACACTTGAGTTCCTTCACACCAAACTGGTCACACCATGTCTTTATGGCCACACTATTATCCATATAGTGTATAGTAATCCCTTGATTTCAGTTTAGTTGGGTTTTAGCAGGTGTTGTACTTTTATCAGTTTTTGGGACTGCTTTTCACTCACTGATGGAAGGAGGCAGAAAAAAAATGAATAGGCATCATCCAAAAAAAACACATCAATAAATGAGATAGTCTTCTACTTACATTATTAAACTAATAAAGCAAACTCCATTTCTTGTCAAAACAGCAGAAATGCTTCTAAGACGGCGCTCGGCTCTCTCATGACAGTATTATGTCAGAAACTCGCTGGTGTAATTGCAGCGTTTCAATATACTTAAGTAGTGCATTACATCGTAAAAAGCTCTTTTGCTGATAATTACCTCCCGACAATTATGGGGAAGGTTATTTCTGTACTGGATCCTCAAATCTTTAAACATATTTCATCCTAAATGGTCGTTTTGATAAAAGTGTAGATGAAGCCGACAGGTAAGTGAAGTCCTAATGCCGGCCAGCCTGACCTTGTCCTCCTCAGGAGGGTTTTGCTGGACTTGGATGACCATTGAAGTTTTGAGATGCCGGCGAGGCACTGGCATGAAATAACCGTCCTAGAGGATGAGTGAAGACAAAGGGTTGTCTGTTATGGGGGCTCATTGTATAAATCGGGGTCTCCAATTTACAGCTCGCTACAAGATCCTATCCAGCCCACAGAAACTGTCTAAAAAAATCCCCCAGCTTGGGGGCAGATACCCCAGCTAGGGGGCAGTGGATGCGCCAGACTGTATTGTAATATGGAGACTAAAACAAAGACGGCCAGCAAGCCATGGACCTCCCACAGCCCCCTTTGATGGGAACTCCTTGATGTTAGAGGGGGTTCTGTTGGGCACTCCTGGATGTAAGGGGGGTTCTGTTGGGCACTCCTGGATGTAAGAGGGGGTTCTGTTGGACTCCTGGGTGTAAGAGGGGGCTCTGTTGGGCACTCCTGGATGTAAGGGGGGTTCTGTTGGGCACTCCTGGATGTAAAAGGGGGTTCTGTTGGGCACTCCTAGATGTAAGAGGGGGTTCTGTTGGGCACTCCTGGATGTAAGAGGGGGCTCTGTTGGGCACTCCTAGATGTAAGAGGGGGTTCTGGTGGGCACTCCTGGATGTAAGGGGGGTTCTGTTGGGCACTCCTAGGTGTAAGGGGGGTTCTGATGGGCACTCCTGGATGTAAGAGGGGGCTCTGTTAGGCACTCCTGGATGTACGGGGGGTTCTGTTGGGCACTCCTGGGTGTAAGAGGGGGTTCTGTTGGGAACTCCTGGATGTAGAAGGGGGTTCTGTTGGGCACTCCTGGATGTAAGGGGGGTTCTGTTGGGCACTCCTGGATGTAAAAGGGGGTTCTGTTGGGCACTCCTAGATGTAAGAGGGGGTTCTGTTGGGCACTCCTGGATGTAAGAGGGGGCTCTGTTGGGCACTCCTAGATGTAAGAGGGGGGTCTGTTGGGCACTCATGGATGTAGAAGGGGGTTCTGTTGGGCACTCCTGGATGTAGAAGGGGGTTCTGTTGGGCACTCCTGGATGTAAGGGGGTTCTGTTGGGCACTCCTGGATGTAAGAGGGGGTTCTGTTGGGCACTCCTGGATGTAGAAGGGGGTTCTGTTGGGCACTCCTGGATGTAAGGGGGTTCTGTTGGGCACTCCTGGATGTAAGAGGGGGTTCTGTTGGGCACTCCTGGATGTAAGGGGGTTTTGTTGGGCACTCCTGGATATAAGAGGGGGTTCTGTTGGGCACTCCTTGATGTTAGAGGGGGTTCTGTTGGGCACTCCTGGATGTAAGGGGGGGTCTGTTGGGCACTCCTTGATGTTAGAGGGGGTTCTGTTGGGCACTCCTTGATGTTAGAGGGGGTTCTGTTGGGCACTCCTGGATGTTAGAGGGGGTTCTGTTGGGCACTCCTGGATGTAAGAGGCGGTTCTGCTGGGCACTCCTGGATGTAAGAGGGGGGTCTGTTGGGCACTCTTTGATGTTAGAGGGGGTTATGTTGGGCACTCCTAGGTGTGAGAGGGGGTTCTGTTGGGCACTCCTGGATGTAAGAGGAGGTGTTGTCGGGCATTCCTGGATGTAAGGGGGGGTTCTGTTGGGCACTCCTGGATGTAAGGGGGGTTCTGTTGGGCACTCCTGGAAGTAAGAGGGGGTTCTGTTGGGCACTCCGAGATGTAAGAAGGGATTCTGTTGGGCACTCCTGGATGTAAGGGGGGGTTCTGTTGGGCACTCCTGGAAGTAAGAGGGGGTTCTGTTGGGCACTCCTGGAAGTAAGAGGGGGTTCTGTTGGGCACTCCGAGATGTAAGAAGGGGTTCTGTTGGGCACTCCTGGATGTAAGGGGGGTTCTGTTGGACACTCCTGGATGTAAGAGGGGGTTCTGTTGGGCACTCCTAGATGTAAGAAGGGGTTCTGTTGGGCACTCCTGGATGTAAGGGGGGTTCTGTTGGGCACTCCTGGATGTAAGAGAGGGTTCTGTTGGGCACTCCTAGATGTAAGAAGGGGTTCTGTTGGGCACTCCTGGATGTAAGAGAGGGTTCTGTTGGGCACTCCTAGATGTAAGAAGGGGTTCTGTTGGGCACTCCTGGGTGTAAGGGGGGTTCTGTTGGGCACTCCTGGATGTAAGAAGGGGTTCTGTTGGGCACTCCTGGATGTAAGGGGGGTTCTGTTGGGCACTCCTGGATGTAAGAAGGGGTTCTGTTGGGCACTCCTGGATGTAAGGGGGGTTCTGTTGGGCACTCCTGGATGTAAGAAGGGGTTCTGTTGGGCACTCCTGGATGTAAGGGGGGCTCTGTTGGGCACTCCTGGATGTAAGGGGGGTTCTGTTGGGCACTCCTGGATGTAAAAGGGGGTTCTGTTGGGCACTCCTAGATGTAAGAGGGGGTTCTGTTGGGCACTCCTGGATGTAAGAGGGGGCTCTGTTGGGCACTCCTGGATGTAAGAGGGGTTTCTGTTGGGCACTCCTAGATGTAAGAGGGGGTTCTGGTGGGCACTCCTGGATGTAAGAGGGGGCTCTGTTGGGCACTCCTGGATGTAAGAGCGGTTTCTGTTGGGCACTCCTGGATGTAAGAGGGGGCTCTGTTGGGCACTCCTGGATGTAAGAGGGGTTTCTGTTGGGCACTCCTAGATGTAAGAGGGGGTTCTGTTGGGCACTCCTAGGTGTAGAAGGGGGTTCTGTTGGGCACTCCTGGATGTAAGGGGGGTTCTGTTGGGCACTCCTGGATGTACGGGGGGTTCTGTTGGGCACTCCTGGGTGTAAGAGGGGGCTCTGTTAGGCACTCCTGGATGTACGGGGGGTTCTGTTGGGCACTCCTGGATGTAAGGGGGGTTCTGTTGGGCACTCCTGGGTGTAAGAGGGGGTTCTGTTGGGCACTCCTGGATGTAGAAGGGGGTTCTGTTGGGCACTCCTGGATGTAAGAGAGGGTTCTGTTGGGCACTCCTGGATGTAAGAGGGGGTTCTGTTGGGCACTCCTGGATGTAAGGGGGGTTCTGTTGGGCACTCCTGGATGTAAGAGAGGGTTCTGTTGGGCACTCCTGGATGTAAGAGGGGGTTCTGTTGAGCACTCCTGGATGTAAGAGGGGGTTCTGTTGGGCACTCCTGGATGTAAGGGGGCTTCTGTTGGGCACTCCTGGATGTAAGAGAGGGTTCTGTTGGGCACTCCTAGATGTAAGAAGGGGTTCTGTTGGGCACTCCTGGATGTAAGGGGGTTCCGTTGGGCACTCCTGGATGTAAGAGGGGGTTCTGTTGGGCACTCCTGGATGTAAGGGGGTTCTGTTGGGCACTCCTGGATGTAAGAAGGGGTTCTGTTGGGCACTCCTGGATGTAAGGGGGGCTCTGTTGGGCACTCCTGGGTGTAAGGAGGGCTCTGTTGGGCACTCCTGGATGTAAGAGGGGGTTCTGTTGGGCACTCCTGGATGTAATGGGGGCTCTGTTGGGCACTCCTGGATGTAAGGGGGGTTCTGTTGGGCACTCCTGGATGTAAGAGGGGGTTCTGTTGGGCACTCCTGGATGTAAGGGGGGTTCTGTTGGGCACTCCTGGATGTAAGAGGGGGTTCTGTTGGGCACTCCTGGATGTAATGGGGGCTCTGTTGGGCACTCCTGGATGTAAGGGAGGTTCTGTTGGGCACTCCTGGATGTAAGGGGGCTCTGGTGACAAACTATGGTACTTATACATCTCCATAGGCGATGCTTTAAACATTTTTACAGGTTACCAGTTTAGAGTTACAGAGGAGCGCTAGTGCTAGAATTGTTGCTCTCGCTCTTGTGGCGATACCTCACCGTATGCATATGTGATCGCTTCTGCGCGCGAGCATGGGGGGTGGGGGCACTTAAAATTTTTTTTTTCTTATTTATTACATTTTTTATTTTTACACTTTCCCTTTAATTTATTTTTTATAATTTTGATTCCTATTACAGGGAATGTAAACATCCCTTGTAATAGAAATAGGGGATGACAGGTCCTCTTTATGGAGAGATGTGGGGGGGGGGGGAGGGGGGTCAAAAAGATCTCAAATCTCTTCTTTACCTTTTAAAAGCAAAAGATCAAAAAAAAAAAAACAATTTGATCTTTTGCTTTAAAAAAAAAAATATTGTTTACTCTTGCCCTAGACATCATGACATTGCTCCGGTCCTCCAAGATCATAGAGGTGATCAGAGATGATCTGGTCTCTGGTAACCTCTATGGCCAGCTGCGCGAACAAGTCAGAGAAACACCGGCGAGCGGCGGGAGGGGCAGTGGCGGCTGGTGGTTTTTTTTTTGGTTTTTTTTTTTGGGGGGGGGGGGGGACGGCAAACAAACACCCCCTCTACCCTGGAACATACCCCATCGGTTGCAGGGGACGAGCTCCTACGGGTGGCGAGTCAGGGCTCCAATGGGCGGCGGACAGCAGCTCCTGTGTCCTCTCTGCATCACGCCGGCTTTCGCCGTGTGGCTCCTCCCTCTCCTCCTAGGCATCCGATAGGATTGCCTGTCCTTTCAGCCAATCGGGTGAATGGTGTCAAAACCTGCTTCCTGATTGGCCGGGAGGAGGGTCAGTGTTACAACAGCGAATATTGATTTGCTGTTGTAACACACCTGGGTGGGCTCGGAGCGCACTCTATGCGACCCAAGCCCACCCTATAATGAAGCCTATTAGAGACTCTGCTTCAAAAAAACAGCCCCTCCCCGTTGGAATCCATGCGCCGGAGTCCTGAAAGGGGTCGGACACATGGATAGGGGAGGCGGCGATGGACGGGGGGGGGGGGGGCGGCTGGACCGCGCCTGTGCGCTCTTAATGGATGGGCCGCTCCTGTGGGGGGGGGGTAGTAGGGTCGGGGCTGTCTCCTCCTGCCACTTCTGAAAGCTATCCAGCGGCTAATTAGCTGCTGGACCGCTTTCATGAGAAGGCCAATTGCCAGCTGAAAAAAAAAAGATAACGGAGTTATGGCTGATGACTTCATCCATAACCCCCCGGTAATCCACTGGCAAGCTGGTTATTGCGGTCGGCGAGTAATGTTGAGGCCCCCCTGGAGGTGGCAGAGAAATCACTCCAACAGATTGAGTTTTCCTCCATTTGGATGGCGCCGGGTTCATGAGGACATTTTTCTGCTCTTAGCACGTTCCCGTCTGGCTCAGCGTGGGGTCAGTTGATCCGCTCCGCTCTCCGGAGAACATTCTGTTCCGTTTTTTGCCTTCAGGATTTCACTTTCGGCTGACACCACTCCAACGTGGAGAAGAAAGAGATGTTTATTGTCCTGAGAGCTGGATATAGCGGCGGGTGACTCAGCCCACGTAGGTGTTCTGAAAGAACATTTCTCACTGCAAAATAAAAAAAAAATTAAAAAGATATATTTGAATGTTCGGCACAACTGAAGGCCTAATTAAAGGGGGGGGGGGGGGTACCTTCCTGGCTTCGGCCCCGCGCCGCCCGGAGAGACTTTTTTTTTTCTTTTTGTTACATTTACTTTTTTTTGTTCCCGCCGTGGAAATGGAGACAAACAAAAGCTGCCACCAAAGACGATTGTCTACTTTTAATGAGCGACGGAAATACGATTCACGCCAGGCTAATGGAAATACGGATGAGACGGCACAATGGCGGCTCAGAATAAATGGCAGAAAAGAAAAAAAAAACGCACATTTATAGACGTGGTGAATCGTGACACACAAAGGCGCGAGTTGTTTTTGTGGTTTTTTTTTTTTTTCATGTAGCCGCCGTTGCGTGTTCCGCGGTCGTTCGGAGAATGGTGTTTGTTCTGTAGACTTGTAATGAGGACGGCTTTTTTTTAGAGGAGAGGTCCTGGTTTCACCGGGGATTCGGGACCGCCGACTGAGTTTAGACTCTGTGAGCCGAGAGTGTTTTTATACGGAGTAATGGGCTTGCTAACTATTTAATAGGCCGGACCTACACTATATTACCTAAAGTATTGGGACGCCTGCCTTTACACACACATGAACTTTAATGGCATCCCAGTCCGTAGGGTTCAATATTGAGTTGGCTCCGCCCTTTGCAGCTATAACAGCTTCAACTCTTCTGGGAAGGCCGTCCACAAGGTTTAGGAGTGTGTCTATGGGAATGTTTGATCATTCTTCCAGAAGAACATTTGTGAGGTCAGGCACTGATGTTGGACAAGAAGACCTGGCTCACAATCTCCGCTCTAATCCATCCCAAAGATGTTCTATCTGGTTGAGGTCAGGACAGTCAAGTTCCTTCACCCCAAACACGCTCATCCATGTCTTTATGGGCCTTGCTTTGTGCACTGGTCCAAATCATTTAGTGGAGGGGGGATTATGGTGTGGGGTTGTTTTTCTGGGGTTGGGCTTGGCCCCTTAGTTCCAGTGAAGGGAACTCTTAAGGCGTCAGCATACCAAGACATTTTGGGCAATTTCATGCTCCCAACTTTGTGGGAAAAGTTTGGGGAGGGCCCCTTCCTGTTCCAACATGACTTCACACCAGTGCACAAAGCAAGGCCAAAGTTGGCCACACAGTTCTTACTTCACATCTGTGGGATATGCAGAATGTTCTGATTGGACAGATTTTGAATTGGATGTTTGGTTAGCCCCTCCCACTATACAATGGTTGGTATATTCCATCTGCAGTTTGCATCCAGCTGACTTTTTTTTTTCTCAACCATCCTATCTGATTACGAGCATGGTGACCCTCTGGGATTTGGGACTATGTAGACACTATCCAAGAATTGTCAAGTAATAATTAAAAATAGAAATTTAGTGATACAAAAAAGATGAAAATACACATATTGCGCCAAAAGAAATACAGATAAAGCGGCGCTAGTACATAGAAGCATAATACATGATCCTAACGCGTTTCGAGGACTCTTCTTCAGAGGTGTCTAAGGATGGCACAAATTGCTATTTGCAATATAGGTAAAGATATAAGTACACATAACATTATATATAATCGAGTTTATAACAGGCTTGCAGGTTATTGAGAAAAACGAATCTCATCATAGGGGCGCGCAGCCTACTGCATTAGGGTGTGCACCCCAAATCTCAAACACACATGCCTCAGCTGCATGGGACAGTCAATTAATGGGAAGTGCTCTGTGCTGAATGGCTTCCTGTTTATTCACAGAAGGAAGCATAGTCAACACAGTTGACTATGCTTCCGTTTGTCGTTTCCCTGTCGTGTGCCCCCCCACAGCAAGCAGCTTGCTATGGGGGCACCCGAGCCAAGTCACAGCTTCCTGTGTCCATTCAGACACAGAGCCCTGACTCAGTCCCGCCCCCTCTGTCCCCTGATTGGCTTTGATTGACAGCAGTGGGAGCCAATGGTGCCACTGCTGTGTCACAGCCAATCAGGAAGGAGAATCTCGGTTGGCTGAGACACTCAGGGACATCGCGGGACAGAGAGGGACCTCAGGTAAGTATTAGGGGGGCTGCTGCACACAGAAGGCTTTTTATCTTAATACATAGAATGCACCTTTTGCCTTTACAACCAATTTAAAATTGAATTTCTGGTCTCAGGGCTCCCCTGCTAAAACTTGATAAAACTCAGGGGTGGCCCATCCATTGTGGGCGCTCTATCCATGCCCCGCCGCCCTCCCTATCCATGCACCTGGCCCCTTACAGGGCACCAGCGGACATGAATTACAGCCGCTTTTTTTTTTTTGAAGCACCTGAGGCTCTAAAAGGCATCAAAATAGGGTGGGCTCCAGAGCATTGCATCTGGAGCTAACCCAGTTGCGTTGCAACAGCGAATGAATATTCACTGTTGCAACACTGATGCTCCTCCGAGCCAATCGGGAAGCGGGTCTGATACCCATCACCCGATTGGCTGAAAGGACAGGTGATCCTAATGGACGCCTAGGAGGAGGAGGGGAGGAGACACATGGCGGAAGCGAGGAGGAGAGGAGCCGCTGGCCGATGCCTGGATGTCCAATCCCGCTGCTCCTTGGATGCCCGATCCTCGCCACTGCTCCTCGGATGCCCGCTGATGCCTGATCCCCGCCAATGCCCGTTGTCTAGATGGGGTGAGTGCCGGTGGAATGACCAGCAGACAGCGGGGAGGGGTGGGGGATTCTGAGTTGCCGCGGAGGAGGGGGTGGTTCGGTTGTGTGTAGCCCCCCCAAACAAAAAACCACCAGCACCCACCGATAAAACTATATCTGCATATCTACTAAAACTATATCTACATCTAATGATACATTAGTGCGATGGTTAATAGGAAAAATACTCCTTACACTTGTGGTCATTGGGAAGACTTACCCCCTTACAGATAACTAAAAAGATGAAAGTTGTGAGTGGGAATGTATAAGATAAGCAGAAATTGCTCAAGGAACCCCTAGTAACCTCTGAAGGAACCCCTAGTAACCTCTGGAGGAACCCCTATTAACCTCTGAAGGAACCCCTTGTAACCTCTGGAGGAACCCCTTGTAACCTCTGTGGGAACCCCTAGTAACCTCCTGGAGGAACCCCGTGTAACGTCTGGAGGAACCCCTAGTAATCTCTGGAGGAACCCCTAGTAACCTCTGGAGGAACCCCTAGTAACCTCTGAAGGCACCCCGTGTAACCTCTGGAGGAACCCCAAGTAACCTCTGAAGGAACCCCTAGTAACCTCTGGAGGAACCCCTAGTAACCTCTGGAGGAACCCCTTGTAACCTCTGGAGGAACCCCTTGTAACCTCTGAAGGAACCCCGTGTAACCTCTGAAGGAACCCCTAGTAACCTCTGAAGGAACCCCGTGTAACCTCTGAAGGAACCCCATGTAACCGCTGAAGGAACCCCATGTAACCTCTGGAGGAACCCCATGTAACCTCTAAAGGAACCCCTAGTAACCTCTGAAGGAACCCCATGTAACCTCTGAAGGAACCCCTAGTAACCTCTGAAGGAACCCCATGTAACCTCTGAAGGAACCCCTAGTAACCTCTGAAGGAACCCCATGTAACCTCTGAAGGAACCCCTAGTAACCTCTGGAGGAACCCCTAGTAATCTCTGGAGGAACCCCTAGTAACCTCTGGAGGAACCCCTAGTAACCTCTGAAGGCACCCCGTGTAACCTCTGGAGGAACCCCAAGTAACCTCTGAAGGAACCCCTAGTAACCTCTGGAGCAACCCCTAGTAACCTCTGGAGGAACCCCTTGTAACCTCTGGAGGAACCCCTTGTAACCTCTGAAGGAACCCCGTGTAACCTCTGAAGGAACCCCTAGTAACCTCTGAAGGAATCCCGTGTAACCTCTGAAGGAACCCCATGTAACCGCTGAAGGAACCCCTAGTAACCTCTGGAGGAACCCCATGTAACCTCTAAAGGAACCCCTAGTAACCTCTGAAGGAACCCCATGTAACCTCTGAAGGAACCCCTAGTAACCTCTGAAGGAACCCCTTGTAACCTCTGAAGGAACCCCTAGTAACCTCTGAAGGAACCCCATGTAACCGCTGAAGGAACCCCTAGTAACCTCTGGAGGAACCCCATGTAACCTCTAAAGGAACCCCTAGTAACCTCTGAAGGAACCCCTTGTAACCTCTGAAGGAACCCCATGTAACCTCTGAAGGAACCCCATGTAACCTCTGGAGGAACCCCATGTAACCTCTGGAGGAACCCCTAGTAATCTCTGAAGGAACCCCGTGTAACCTCAGGAGAAACCCCTAGTAACCTGTGAAGGAAACCCTCGTAATGCCGGCCATACACGGTTCGAATTACAAAATAATTTTCTTTCGAAAATCGTATCTAAGGACTTTCGTACGAATTTCACACCATTAGTGGGCTGCAGCAACGGCCAATTTTCGCGCGGCAATCAAATTTGAGGAATTGGACATGTTGGAAATTTTTAGAAAAACAAACTATTTTCTAATCAATGATGGGAGAATCGTGCGAGAAATGTAATAAGAAAAGAAAGTTTACAGAGAGAAAAGAAGATTCCCGGCCACGAAAATTCTTTTCTGTAGCAACATGAGATGAAATTGAAGGCTTGGTCGGCCGAATTTCGAAAATCAATGGTGGCGCCATCGGATCGCAAAAAAAAACGAACTTTCTGATTTTGAAAAGAAAATTTGTTCGAAATTCGACCGTGTATGGCCTGCTTAACCTCTGGAGGAACCCTAGTTGAGAAACCCTGGCCTACATAGTCCCAAATCCCAGAGGGTCACCTGCTCGTAACTGTATATCAGGGATGACGGCACAATACAACTGAAGGCCAGATTTGTTCTTCAACCAGCCTATCTAAGGACCTTCACATTGGTTTAGCACCAATCCCATCCCAATAATTTTCTCTGCAGGCAGATAAAATGGCAGAAAATATTGCAGATCTTTGAATGGCGTTACCTCGTCACCGGTCATAAAACGCCATCCCTCCACACTTGTTTATTTCATATAAATGCCGTAACACCGAATTCCATTCTCACCACAGAGCCGGCACCAGAGAGCCTCCTCGTCTTAATTATCAGACATTTACGGCTTAAGTGTGTTGCTTTGTTGAAACATTTATGGTTCGGCTGTAAATCCCATTTATTGTATTGATGAAGAATATTTTTTTACGGTGTGAAAATTGAATGATCCGGGATGAACATTTCCTACAATGTGTTTCCAGTTCAGTCACCGCCGATGGAGAAAGGAGCTGAACGGGAATCTGTGCTGAGGACGGACACCACAAGATTCCAATTATTACCTTTATCAGCCAGGAACCTGTGCACCTCTCTGATGTAGTTTCACATTTTTGACTTTGTGACCCAGGCTTTCCTTAACCCCTTCCATACCGGACACTTTTACCCCCTTCCTGCCCAGGCCAATTTTCAGCTTTCAGCGCTGTCACACTTTGAATGACAATTACGTGGTCATGTAACACTGTACCCATATCAGATTTTTATCATTTTTTTGGGGACAGATAAAGCTTTTTTTGGGTGGTAATTCACTGCTGGGTTTTTATTTTTTGCTAAACAAACAAAAAAAGACCAAAATTTTTTTAAATAAACAAACATTTTTCTTAGTTTCTGTTATAATGTTTTTGCAAATAAGTCATTTTTCTTCACTGATGGGCACTGATAGGTGGCAATGATGGGCGGCACCAATGAGCTCTGATAGGCAGCACTGATGGGCACCTTTTAGTTTCTTTCTGTTAGTTTCTATCATAAAATTTTGCAAATAAGTAATTTTTCTCCTTCACCAATGAGGGTGCACTGGTGGGCACTGATGAGGCTGCACTGGTGGGCAATTATGAGGCTGCACTGGTGGGCAATTATGAGGCTGCACTGGTGGGCACTGTTGAGGCTGCACTGGTGGGCACTGATGAGGCTGCAGTGGTGGGCACTGATGAGGCTGCAGTGGTGGGCACTGATGAGGCTGCAGTGGTGGGAACTGATGAAGCTGCACTGGTGGGCACCGATGAGGCTGCAGTGGTGGGAACTGATGAGGCTGCACTGGTGGGCACTGATGAGGCTGCACTGGTGGGCACTGATGAGGCTGCACTGGTGGGCACTGTTGAGGCTGCACTGGTGGGCACTGATGAGGCTGCACTGGTGGGCACTGATGAGGCTGCACTGGTGGGCACTGTTGAGGCTGCACTGGTGGGAACTGATGAGGCTGCACTGGTGGGCACTGTTGAGGCTGCACTGGTGGGCACTGTTGAGGCTGCACTGGTGGGCACTGATGAGGCTGCACTGGTGGGCACTGATGAGGCTGCACTGGTGGGTACTGATGAGGCTGCACTGGTGGGAACTGATGAGGCTGCACTGGTGGGCACTGTTGAGGCTGCACTGGTGGGCACTGTTGAGGCTGCACTGGTGAGCACTGTTGAGGCTGCACTGGTGGGAACTGTTGAGGCTGCACTGGTGGGCACTGTTGAGGCTGCACTGGTGGGCACTGTTGAGGCTGCACTGGTGGGCACTGTTTAGGCTGCACTGGTGGGCACTGTTGAGGCTGCACTGGTGGGCACTGATGAGGCTGCACTGGTGGGCACTGTTGAGGCTGCACTGGTGGGCACCGTTGAGGCTGCACTGGTGGGCACCGATGAGGCTGCACTGGTGGGCACTGATGAGGCTGCAGTGGTGGGCACTGATGAGGCTGCACTGGTGGGCACTGATGAGGCTGCACTGGTGGGCACTGATAAGGCTGCACTGGTGGGCACTGATGAGGCCGCACTGACGGGGCTGCACTCATATGCGACACCGATGGGTACTGATAGGTGGCACTGATGGGCACTAATAGGCAGCATTGTTGGGCACTAATAGGCAGCACTCATATGCACTGATAGGTAGCACTGATAGGTAGCATTGATAATCAGGGCACAGATATCAGTGTAAATGTTCCCTGTGAAAATTTCCGGCTACCGGCTCTCCTCTCCTCACGCTGTGACAGAGTGTTTACAAGTGATCGGCTGTGATTGATCCTTTACCCCGATTACATAGCATGCCTGGTGCACGCTCCAGGGGTCGCACGGGGGACGGCCAGGAACTGGTTAAGCAATGACAGCCAATCACACCAGCAGGAAATGAGATCTCAGGGTATGTTCTCTACACCAACAGTTGTCTCCGACCTTCTATATACAGAATAACTGCAGGCTGCCATATTGAAAGACACTTGAATATTAAAGCCTTTGGCGGCCTGTCCATAGGGGGCGCATGGGCGCCGCCCCCCTCTCCCCAAAAAAAAAAAAAAAAAAAATGTCCCTTTAAAAAAAAAAAACTTCCTTTAAGTGCACTGTGTTCCGGGCGGGCGCCGGACACGGTGCACTATGGAAGCGTCATGCCAATGCAATCCCGTGATTGCAGGCAAGACGCTTCATTTGCGGGGTTTTTTGATGCCCTGTGGCGCTATGCAGTGCGCCTCTACACGCTGATTGGGCGGTGCTGTCTCCCGGCGGCGTGTCACTTCCTGTTTCGGGCCGCTCTGTGTGAATGGAGAAGGGAGAAGACAAGGTACTGTGTCACTGACAGCCAATT